>NW_005054885.1:0-16945 GCF_000277835.1 Geospiza fortis
TTAGCTGAGGGTTAGAACCAATTCATAGGTATACCAACGATATGTTAATGATTATTAGATGCTAGCCATACATCAATAAAACTTTTCTTAACATACACACAATATTCATCCCTTAATTGCGAGAGCCAATCATCAAATTACCCATCTATAAAATCACCACCCTGTGTAAGACAATGTCAAGGCGAGTGGTGATCTGAAATCCTCAAATCAAGAGCAAAGCACCCAGAAGATGCCCCTCGGACAAGCATGTCCTTAACACACCAGAATTGTGTAGTATGCAAGAAGTTGAACTATGTAAGCTAATGGTTCCTTCTGGCCATTTAATGGTCCATTCTGGCCTTTTAAAAATGCAAGAAAAGAAGCAAAAATAACTAAATAAATTGAAAAGAGCCCATTGCTAGCATCCAGGATTTTGGTTAGGACTGAAATCTAGTTTTAAAGTGTCCCTTTTCTCCCTGCCAAGTCTTTTAAAACTGAAAGGACAGAAAACTGATTCAGAAGTATGGGCTTCTTGAAAAAGAAGCAGTAATATATATTATGAAGTAATTCATACTTAAGGGGAAAATGCATGAAATAAAAATTGTAAACAGAATCTAACATCCAACGAGCCTCTGACCACAGACAACCCGGAGACAGATTACCACATTGGAATTACGAAACTCCTGGTGGCAGCAGGAGAACAATGCTTCCTTAACTAATAAAAGAACATGGCCGGCGCAGAGATGGGCTTCCTCTGGAGCCATCAGGGAACACCCAAGGACGATCATCACTTGGTAGATATCATCAATCAAGATAACCAAAGTCGCCAAGGAACATACATCTGAATACGCGACTTCCCCTGACATGATCAGCACCTGCCACTACTCAGGAAACAACAATTGTCCAGCCCTGCACAGTGAAAGAAACCTTCATACATATGCGGGGTTACAAAAGAAATCAGGGCACCTCTGCCTCAGGCATAAAAAACTGTATAGAACAGCCCCGCTGGAAACAGCAGAGGGAGGTCCGATGCAATAGAGGTCGGATCTAGGTTCACCCAGCGCCAATCCCGGGTTTGACGCTGTCTCTTTGACTGTGGTTTTTGAGGACCGTATTTTGGTTGCGAAAATAAAATCTTTTGCATTTATTAATTTGGCTTTCTTGTTGATCATTTATAACAATTCTGGTGACCCCGACATGATCTAATTTGGGGTCCGGGGACCCCCTTTCCGGTCAGGAGGCGCCCCGCTGATTTCAGTGGCCTGACAGGATTGGGAACCATCGGAACCAACCAGATTCTGAACCAAAACCAGAACCACAGTCAAAGAGAGGATAAAAATGGGCCCAGAGCTCTCGGGAACTCGGAGCAATCCAGAGAGGGATCTCTGGGGCCGCGGTGTTTTTCACTCTGAAAATCCACGTGCGCGGAGAATCCACGGGGGAAAAGGAACCATGAGTACCATGTGGTTGAGTGGTGTGTGATCGAGCGTGTGTGTGAGACGTGATTCTATCATGAAGCGAGTGTGGACCCCAAGGTCGCAGTTCCACTCTCCCACGAGGCAAGTGGTCGGTCGCGGGGGAAGTGGACTCCTTGGCTCATTACACATGTGAAGCCTGAAACTCTGGTGGAGTTCAGGGGTTTGATCACAGGTTTGGATCAGAAGGGAGGGACGATCCCAAATGGTTTGTGAGCTGGTAAACCTTCTGGTCCGAAGTTCAGGTAAGAGAGCTTGTTACCAGCCAAAAAGTCCACGGAACAGTTCTCCATGAGGCTAAGTAAGCTGGTAGGTTTTTAGCAGTCGTCAAGAAACCGGTCCCGGATAGACACCCAGGATGCTCTTCGAGAATCCCAGCCGAAACAAACTTAAGTTAAGAGAGGTCAGGAAAAGTTGTCTCTAAAGATGAGACGGAGAAAGAGCAAGGCTCAGAGAAAACCCCAGGAAAAGCCTTCGAAAGCCCCAGAAAAGGTTCTACCTGAAATCTCAAGGGATAGTCCATTGGGACGGATGTTAGAACATTGGGAGGACAAGCCTGGGAGGGAGGGAAAATCCAAGGAGAGAATGATCCATTTTTGCATCGAGAAATGGGGAGGGAAAGTCTGGCCGGTTTTCAGCACGTTCAAGACGTGGACGTGCCAAACTTCATATGACCATGTGGCCGATGAGTACCCACAAGACTTGGAAGAATTGTAATATGCTGGAATGTGGAGAAATGCTTGTTCGGGATAATTCCCGATAAGAGCCCACAGGTGCGCAGCAACTCGGGGCAGGGAATGGGAGCCGCTGGATAACCTCCCGCCTCCCCATCTGGTCCCTCCACCCCAGCCCGTGCAAGCCCAAGTCCCTGTGCCCGCAGTTGCCAGACCTTCGCAAGCCCAAGTACCTCTGGTGCCCATGTCTCCTCCAGAAGCCTCACTCCCACAGGAGCAGACTTCAGCGCCTCCACTCCCACAAGAACAGGCTTCAACGCCTTCACTCCCACAGGAGCAGCCCCAGCCCCCACCACCACCCAAATCGGAGGAGAAACAAGTTCTCCCCACGGGAGGAGCCAGCTCTGCCCCAGCCCATCAAACACAACGAAGAACTAGGAAGGTAAACACTGACGATAGAGAGGATGAGGAAGAAAAGCCCAACCTCTTCCCTTTACAGGAAGTGCCGACTACTCCATGAATTATCGGCTTTGTGAATGTGCCGATCAATACCGAGGACATCAGGGCTTTCAAAAAGGAGATGAGGAAATTGATGGATGATCCGTTGGAGGTTGCAGAAAGACTAGATGAGTTCCTAGGAACCAGCATTTACACCTATGATGACCTTAATGCAATATTAAGGTCATTGTTCAACAACAAGGAAAGGGAAATGATCAGGCAAGCCTTAATCAGGGATTGGGAACATAGGAACCCACAAGGGGAGCGAGGGGACCAGAGGTGGCTGGACCAGAAACTGTCTTGGAGTGCCCAGACGGAGGAAGGCAGACAGAGGATGATAAACCTCAGGAACATGATGATACAAGGTATATGGGAGGCCGTGCTGAAAGGGCAGAACATGAGTAAAATACTTGGAGAGTGCCAGGGAAAGGATGAGACACCGACTGAGTGGCTGGAAAGGATGAGAAAGAGCCTCCAGATGTATTCGGGAACGGACCCTGAGTCCCCAATTGGGGCGGTCCTGTTGAAAACTCAATTTGTGGCGAAAGATATAAGGAAGAAACTAGAAAAGATAGAGGGATGGCAAGATAGAGAATTGCAGGATTTGCTTCGGGAGGCCCAGAAAGTCTGCATGAGAAGGGATGAGGAAAAACAGAAAATCCAGGCAAAAGTGCTAGTAGTCACAGTAAGGGAAGCACAGAAACAAGAACAGGTCCGGGATTTGGCAAAGTCAGCGCCACAAAGGAAACAGAACTCTTCCCAAGGTAAGGACTCAAACAATCAGAAAAAGGATATTGAGTGCTTTTACTGAAAACAAAAGGGCCACATTCGAAGATATTGTCCGAAGAAAGTCAAGGATGAGAAAATGTTTCAGGAAGACTAGAGGTGTCAGGGGCTTCTTAATTTGGGGTTCGGGACATCCAAGGAGCCCTTGATAAAGACCCACAAGCAAGAGGTCGTGTTTTTAGTAGATTCTGGAGCTGAGTGAAACACTGTACAGCAATTACCACTGGGATGTTCTATAAGCAATGATACTATGATGGTAATCAGGGCAAAAAGGGAACCTTTTAAGGTTCAAATTATTAAAAACATAGAAATAGAATCAGAGAATAAGCGTTGCATTGTAAATATGTTACTGGTCTAGGAAGCAGAATACAATCGGCTGGGAAGGGATTTGATGGTCACATTAGAGATCAGGCTAGTGGTGCAGAATTCCCAGCTCAAGGTGAAGTTGTACCAACTCACTGCCGAGGACGAAGGAAGGATAGATCCGCAGGTTTGGTACACTCAAGGGGAGACTGGGAGGTTGGACGTCGAACCAATCCACATTGAAATTGAGAGGCTGGCAGACTCTATTAGGGTAAAGCAGTACCCCATTCCCATGGAAGGGAGGAGGGGGCTGAACCCAGTGATTGAAGAATTTGTGAAGAAAGGAACGTTGGAGTCATGCATGTCCAGACATAACACCCTGTCGCCCTGATTTTTTAAGATTTTCTAAGCCTTATGATGTTTACATTCTTGTAGCAAACTTTCTCACACACTTTCTGTAAATAACTTTTTTTTTGCATTCTTTTATGGAGGAGGAAAAATTTGATGGACTGTTGGTTTGTGCAGTGTCATTGGAGAGGTGGCACTTTTACCCTCCAATCCACTGTCACTTTTGGAAAACTATAAATGTTGGAGTCAGAAAATAAACTTCTCTTTTTTCACCTTGAGAGCAGCAGTGTGTGCGCTCGTGTTGTTTCGTGTCCTATAGTGAGAATACCCCAATATTGGCAGTGCGAAAAACAGATGGTAGTTATACATTAGTGCAGGATTTAAGGGCTGTGAACCAAAGGACTAAGACAGTGTTCCCCACGGTTTCAAATCCTTACACTTTGTTAAATAATGTCTCTCCCGAGGACATGTGGTACAGCGTTATCATCTGAAAGATGCCTTTTCAACCTGTCCTTTAGCTAAGGACAGCAGAGACTATTTTGCGTTTCCATGGGAAGACCCAGAAACCAACCTAAAGCACCAGTTCAGATGGACATCTTTGTCTCAGGGGTTTGTAAACTCGCCAAACTTGTTTGGGCAAGCACTTGAGCAAGTGCTGAGTCACTTTGTACCAGTGGAAGGAACAAAATTATTACAGTATGTGGACGATTTACTGGTTGCTGGTCCAAGGGAGGAGGATGTAAGGGTGAACACTATAGAGCTCTTGAATTTCTTAGGGGACAAAGGATTGAAAGTGTCTAAGTTGAAACTGCAGTTCACAGACCCCGAAGTCAGGCATTTGGGACATTGGTTAACAAAAGGTAAGAAGAAACTAGACCCCGAGGGGGTGGCAGGGATCATTGCCCTGCCTCCTCCACGGACAAAGAGAGAAGTGAGACACTTATTGGGGCTTTGGGGATATTGCCGGCAATGGATTGAAGGGTACAGTGAGAAGGTAAAGTTTTTATATGAAAATCTCACCACTGACAAATTAAAATGGACAGAAAAAGACGAGGAAGGATTTAAGGAATTAAAGGAAGCACTCGTGGCAGCCCCACTGCTGAGCCTCCCTGACTTGAAACGGCCATTCCAGTTGTTTGTGGATGTCAGTAGTCATACCGCCCATGGCGTGTTAACGCAGGATTGGCCTGGGGCCAGGAAACCAGTAGGTTACTTATCTAAGCTTCTGGACCCTGTAAGCAGGGGTTGGCCCACTTGTTTGCAGGCAATTGTAGCTGTGGCATTGTTGGTGGAAGAAGCTAAGAAGGTAACTTTTGGGGCTCCGTTGGTAGTATATGCACCGCATAATGTGCGGAGTATACCACAACAAAAGGACGACAAATGGCTCATGGATGCTGGGTTGCTAAAGTATGAAGCCATTTTGATTCACCTGCCTGACTTGGAGCTACGAACAACGACCGCACAAAATCCGGCCCAATCTTTGTTCAGGGAGGTCTCAGAGAAGTTCATACATAACTGCACAGAAGTGGTGGAGCTGCAGACCAAGATAAGACCGGATTTGGAGGAGGAGGAATTAGAAGAGGGAGAAAAATGGTTTGTGGATGGATCAGCGAGGATGATAGAAGGAAAAAGGAAATCAGGATATGCAGTTGTGCGTGGCAGGACAGGAGAAGTAATAGAAGCGGGTCCTCTGAATGCGGGATGGTCGGCTCAAGCATGTGAAGTATACGCAGTTGTGAGAGCTCTGAAAAGGCTGAAAGGGAAAAAGGGGACAATTTTTACAGACTCCAAATATGCCTTTGGGGTGGTTCACACATTTGGGAAGATTTGGGAAGAGAGAGGGCTGATCAACACTCGAGGATGGGGACTGGTGCATGGGGAATTAATAAGGCAGATTTTGGAGGAAATAAGGGAACCAGAGGAAATTTCAATAGGACACATAAAAGGGCATTAGGCGGGAATGCAGTTTTGGATCCGGGGAAACAATTTGGCATACAAAGAGGCCAAAAACGCCGCTTTACTGATGGTAAGTACCCCAGAGGTCAAAGGAAACGAAGTCCCAGAATATCCTCCACAGCCCTCCCAAAAGGAAATTGAAGGTTACAAGAAGATTGGGGGAAGATTGGAGGAAGGTAAGTGGAAATTACCAGACGGGAGAGAATTAGTGTCAAAGGGTTATACCAGAAGAATCTTAAGGACATTGCACCAACAAACACACTGGGGGACCCAGGCCCTTGCGGAACAGTTTTTGAAGTTTTTCAGGTGCGGAGGAAATTATGAATTGGCCAAGCAGGAGGTACAAGGATGCCTGATCTGCCAGAAAGTTAACCAAGCTAAGGCACAACAGGCAGTCCTGGGAAGCCAACCCATAGCATACCGACCTTTCGAAATAATTCAAGTTGATTTTACTGAGCTACCCAAGGTGGGAAGGTACAAATTCTTGTTAGTAATAGTAGATAAACTGACCCATTGGGTGGAGGCTTTTCCGATCTCAAGGGCAACAGCTCAAACAGCATCCAAGATACATTTGGAAGAAATTGTGCCCTGATATGGGTTAGTGAATTACATAGATTCGGACCAGGGAACTCATTTCACCTTGAAAATGATTAAGCAATGGGCAGAGGCTCTAGGCATCTAGTGGGAATACCACACCCCGTGGAATCCCCTGAGTTCGGGACAGGTTGAAAGAATGAATCAGACACTGAAAGCTCAATTATCAAAGTTAATATTAGAAACCCGGATGTCCTGGCTGAAGTGCCTCCCCCTTGCCTTGCTTAATATCAGGACTATGCCTCACTCTGAGACGAGGCTCTCACCTTTTGAAATGTAATATGGAATGCCATTTGAACATGGAATGCTGGTGGGACACCCCAGGTTGGAAGATAGTCATATTCAACCCTACTTGATAGCGATAAATAGGAATTTACAGGAACTAAGGAAACATGGGATAGTATCCCAGAGTGCTCCTCTGCGGTTTGCTATCCACAAAATACGACCAGGAGACAAAGTACTTGTAAAAGTGTGCAAAGAAGTTCCCCTCTCCCCTCAATGGGAAGGTCCCTTTCTTGTCCTTCTGACAACAGACACAGCCATTTGGATGGCGGAAAAAGGCTGGACATTGTAAAAGGGGACAGTGGCCTAAGGGATTGTGTACGTGGTGTTTGGAAGAACTCGAGCTGACTGACCACGTCTTAACTCTCTCTACAAATTTAGGAATAATAGAATTGGAGCCTTGAGAGTGGTATTACATATTTAAAAATGGTTTAAGGGGGAAACTAGATCCTAAGGCCGAGATCTTAGATGTCGAGTGCCGAAAATCGATCAGAGTACATTGCACCGCATATGCAGTCAAGATATCAAGGTGGGGCGCCTTTAACAGGAGGTATGCGGCTCGGTCTGGGAGTGAGATCCTGGAAGAATACTGTTGCTGCTGAGAAGATGGTCTTCCTCGCCACTGGTGGCACCCCAGGGGGCACAGGCAAAGGCAGAGGAGTATGCCTATGGGAAATCCTGATGGGTCTGAGCCTAGTCGTGTGCAGGACAGCCAGTCTGCACACTGAGATCTTGTCTCGCACAGGAGGGCAGAACCCTGTTGATGAGTGCAGGCGATGCACTCAGATTGTCCAAGAGGGACAAGGAGTAGAGGGAGTCTCAGCGTACCGGGCCCTGGAAGATTGCATCATGGAGCAAGGCAGGTACTGCACCTTGAATGGCACTCAATTGAAATTATGCAGATTGGGCAAAGAAACATTATGTTTCAATCAAAAGACGAGAGTTAAGGACGGGCTGTCAGGAGCATCTGATCACAAAATGCAAAAAAGGGATGCAGGACAGATATCAGTCCCTGTTTGTAACCAATGCAATCGAACCGTGTGGGTGGGGGAAAAGCTGAATCGGTTTTTGTGGCGTATTACCAAATTAACCAGTTGTGTTACGATAATACTAGGCTTGAAATGTGTATAATGAATGGGAAAACGTATTGGGTTGAGAAGAATTTAAAATATGAAAATAAGCTCTCCCTGAACAGCGAGCCTGTCATCTTGGACCTCTTTGAGGCAAATGATGACAGGGCCTGTCTGCAATATGATAGGGCTTTCTCCTTCTCAAAAAACAAGGAAGGGATAGATCCCGAAAGCAAAATAAAGCAGATAGCTCAGGAATTGATGAGACAGGAGTCAGAATAGAGGAAAAGGAGGGTGGAGCAGGAAAGGTTAAAACTTTGAGTGAACGAAATGAGCAACTCGAGAGGCAATATGTCGACTGGGGACTACCTGCCCCAGATCGAAACTTATTAATTGACCTTGTCCAGGAAATAGCTATGGAGCTAGGATTGTCGAATTGCTGGATTTGTGGGGGGCTGAAATCTGCCAAGAAGTGGGCTTGGAAAGGTGAGAGTTTCACTCCGGAGCAGCTTTTGAAATGGGATAACACTTGGGTCTCCAGGATGGCGCAGACACCTGAGGGTTGGGTGTTGGATCAGAGAGCGATTGGAACTATTTGTATCAGTCGAGAAGGAAAAGAATATTCCAAGGTGGTTGGGTATACCCCATGTATATCCACGTTAGCGGTGAATTCAAGTAGTAGGAGCAAAGTCTGGCAACCAGAGCCTCCTACAGGATATTGGAGTCAGAAAAAAGAAACAAATTGTGAATGGAACGAAAAGATTGGACTTTGTTGGGTCAAGGGCTCCGGAGTTAACCCTTACCAATCCTTGGGAGAATTAAGGGACTATTTGAAGGAACTGGGAAATACAAATATCGGATGGAAAGCCCCAGACAGAATTTATTGGATCTGTGGGAAGAAAGCATATAGTGAATTACCCCCAAAGTGGAAAGGATCGTGCACTTTAGGTATGATTTGACCTGTATTCTTCACTCTCCCCCGATCTAAAAGCATCCTGTTAGGGGCTCCCTTGTATGGGACTCTGAACAGGGAAAAGAGAAGTTTGAAAAAGAAACTTCCTGCCGTAGGAGGCAGTCAAACATGGGGAGAGGAAGAATGGTCGGCCGAAAGAATAACAGAATATTATGGGCCGACCACATGGGCCCAAGATGGAAGCTGGGGATGTAGGACCCCAATTTACCTACTGAACAGGTTAATTGGGTTACAGGAAGTTGTGGAAATAGTCTCAAACCACACCTCAGAGGCCCTTGAGTTGTTAAGCCGGCAGCATTCTCAAATGCAGGCTTTTGTGTATCAGAACAGAATAGCGTTAGACTATTTGGTGGCTGAAGAAGGGGGAGTGTGTAGGAAGCTTAATGAGTCCGAGTGCTGCATTGAGATTCACAATTATGGAGAAACCATCAGGGGTTTGGCAGCAGAAATCAAAAAGGTGGCTCATGTCCCAGTCCAAAAATGAAATTCCATCATACAGGCATCTTGGTGAGACCAACTATTCAATGGGGCCTGGTGGAAAAAGATAATATTTTTTGTGATGTGTTCAGTAGCCAGGGTCATATTCCTACCGTGCCTAACACCTTGTTTTATTAGGCTGATACACTCCGTGGTACAGGGCATGCAAATAGAGGCCATGCCAATGGACTGGGAGTTGGCTTCCAAAAACAACAAGATATCCAAAATCATGAACTTGAGGGAAGGTGAACCGGAAAGCAAAGCAGCAGAAGTCCTAGCAAAATTTGAAAAACAAATCAAAGGTGATGGAATCGTTTGCAAATTATACCAAGGGGTCCCACAAAGGAGAACAGGACATGGATAAAGTCTGAATAAGTCCCTCCTCTCCTTGTAGGAAACTCTTAAAGGTGAAGGGTAACTTTAGCCAAACATAGATAATAGATGTATAAAGGTTGTAGTGGGAAGCATGAATTAATGCGTTTATATAGAAGGGGAGGGATTGTAATATGTAATGTAAAGTAATTCATGCTAAAGGGGAAAATGTATGAAATAAAAATTGTAAACAGAATCTAACATCCAAGGAGCCTCTGACCACAGACAACCCGGAGACAGATTACCACATTGGAATTACGAAACTCCTGGTGGCAGCAGGAGAACAATGCCTCCTTAACTAATAAAAGAACATGGCCGGCGCAGAGATGGGCTTCCCCTGGAGCCATCAGGGAACACTCAAGGACGATCATCACTTGGTAGATATCATCAATCAAGATAATCAAAGTCGCCAAGGAACATACATCTGAATACGCGACTTCCCCTGACATGATCAGCACCTGCCACTACCCAGGAAACAGCAATTGTCCAGCCCTGCACAGTGAAAGAAAACTTCATACATATGTGGGGGTTACAAAAGAAATCGGAGCACCCCTGCCTCAGGCATAAAAAACTGTATAAAATAGCCTGGCTGGAAATGGCATTCGTGAACAGGGGGAGATCCAGTGCAATAGAGGTCGGATCTAGGTTCACCCAGCGCCGATCCTGGGCTCAACGCTGTCTCTTTGACTGTGGTTTTTGAGGACTGTATTTTGGTCACGAAAATAAAATCTTTTGCATTTATTAATTTGGCTTTCTTGTTGATCATTTATAACAGTTGGATCTGCTTTTTTCCTTTTTCCTGCTGCTCGGGGGTCTGGAACTGCTGTGTGGTGTGCTGCCTGGAGCTGGGGTGATCTCTTACGGATCTCTTTCTAAGCAGTGGCTCAGCGCCGCGGTCAGGCTCTGCCTACGTTCCTAACTTGTACCGGCTGTCATCGTCAGTGCCGAGGCCGGTCACCACTTGCGTGGGTTCTTGAGGGGGGTCACCCCTTCCCCCTTTTTCATCTGGGCCGCCATTGCCTCCTTGGGAGGTTCTGAGCTTGCATCGGAGGGCCCCCTGCTGGCTGCTAGTATGCTACTGAAGCCTTTGCATCACTAGAGCCCGCTAGCACCCCTGCCAGCTGAGAGTGAGTCACTGCACCTGTCACCTTGCTGGAGCCTGCTAGCACCCCCTGCTGGCCAGAATTTAGTCATTGCACCATTCCTGGTTTGCCAGTGCCTGCTAATGCCTCCTGCAGGTTGCAAGTGAGTTACTGCAGCTTTTGCCTCACCAGTGCCCCACCACCCCCTGCCGGTTGTGGTCATAACTACACCAAATGGGAAACAGTGCTTAGTGGGTGGGAAACTTCTGTTACTGTGTTGTTGTTTGTTCTGTCTTGTTATATTTTTTTTCCTAGTAAATAATTGTTATTCTATTTTCTATATTTTTCCCTGGAAGCCCTGTGATTTCAAGGTTACAATAATTTGGAGGGACAGGTCATCTTTCCATTCCAGGTTCCGACCCTCCTTGGCAGACATTTGTCTTTTAAACCAAGACATAGGTATAAGCCTCCAGATGTTTTCAGTTGATGTTCTAACATAGGATTGAATCTTGAAGCTGAGAGCAGGCAGAACAGTGTGAGTCACTAAAAAAGGACAGGATCACATGGGCAGTTTAAAATAGTTTCTTCTAAGTTTGGTTCCTTTACAAGGCCAGCTACTATTTCAACCTGGAAAAAGTTGTGGACAGTTCTCTTGATTCGGGCTCTGTGTTTGGGGGTCATACTCCATATTTATTTGCTATTCCTCTCTTCCTCCAGCTCTACATTTCACTATCCTTTCTTAGATTTTCCCATTTCCTCCACTCTTTGTTTCATTATAGGCCTATATAGTGGCAATGAGAGTGCTTGTGTCACCAAATTACCAAAACCTAGGTAAGATAAAACTCCTTAACACCAATTTTAGTGTTAAACAAGGCCTCATTTATTCAGGCGCCTGGATTGGCACAGGAGATAACTCCTAATGTGCCCCCTGATTTCTCTAAGTGTGTTATTTGTCTTTCTTCCCCCTCTGCCCAAGCCAAGATGGTGGCAGCTGTGCACCCTACAGGGAACAGCTGAGCGTGACTGGGGAGGAAATGGAGGTGTGTAACATTTGGGGTGGCACAAAACAATCATTTTCTTCTTTCTTTTTTCTTTCCCAAAACTACAGGCTCAGATGCATACAACACTTTCAGGGGACTTTAACCCCTTGGAGACTCCAACCCCTGATACTCCTCAGGGACTCCAACCCTTAATATTTCTCAGGGACTTTAACCCTGGACAAGAGGGTTCTAACCCTTCAGTGGGGAATGCTAATTCCTCTGATAAGCTTACCAACAGGGACTTGAACCCTAATTGGGGACTCCAACCCCTTATTTTACAAGATTTAAATAATTTAAATGATGCCTTTACTTACCCCAGGAATCTTGCCTCAAGCCCTTTGGCGGTCTACAGTAGATGGTGTCTGTGAAAATTCCTCAGTGCCTGCTGGATATCTTTTGACTGCAGATCTGCCAAAGCTCAGAGGTCAAGGTCCCATCTGGATCACCAATTACTGCCATCAAATTACTGGAAGTGGGGTAAAATAAAACTCCTTAATATCAATTTTAAAGAGAGCATCATTTATTCAGGTGCCTGGAGCGTCATGGGGATAATGCCTCCTAACATGCCCCCCCTATTTCTACAAGTGTCTTGCTAACATACAGTCAATACATGCATATTATAATTTACCCATTACCATAAAAACCCTCCCCATGTTCCCCAAGTTCCCAAACTTGGTCCTTGTTTTGGCTGTAGCTGCATTCCTGAGCCAGATGTCTCCTCTTTATCTTGTAATGTCCTTGCTTGGGGAGCAATTTCTGCATGCCTTGTTTCTCTGCTTAAGGTCCACAAAGTGTCTTTGCTAAAACTTCACAGTCACAGTGTCTCTGCTAAAAAAAAGCTTGGACAGAGTAGAAATTGAATTAACCTTTTTGGCATCACTTGTATGCCTGGAGACATGCTGCAACTGCATCCCAGTCCTGTACCTGGGTGAGATGCAGATGTGCTCTCCCTCTTCCCTGAGATTGGACCTATGCTGTGTTCTCTCAGGGGCAACCCATGGCAACTCCAGCAAGGATGAGGGCTGCAAGGCATACTATATGTACCTAAGGTTTTTCCTGGCCAAAATGTTTGCTGATTGAAGAAGGAAGTAGCTTCCATATGAATCATTGTGACATTTTGTTCTGAAGTAATTTTGCATAGAAGCAATGGTTTGTAGTCTGGTGTTGCCAAATGACAGAGAGACGGGACCTTGACTCAATGCAAGCATGAAGCCAATTTTATTGATTCTGAAAGCTCAATATATATATACCTTTTCAGCCATAGCTAAAATTAGCAACAATCACGTTTCTTAGTAACATTGCTAAATCATAGCTTTGCCCAAACCCGCACAGGCATGTACGGTCCTACATGATTTCTCTCAAATAAAGCATACCAAACACACCTTTTGCTTCCTCATTCAGGGTTCTGCCTTGACTTGCTAGGGCTTGCGGCCCACTAGACTTAGCACATCCACTTCAGTCATGAGTTGAGCAGTGCTCTGAGTCCTGCTCTCCAGCTGTATTCCCATAGTGTGGCTGTGTCAAATGTTAAATTTACTTATTTATAATTTGATATAATTGAAAAAATTCCTTTGTAAAGAAAGTTGAGAATTAGTACATTAAAGTTTTTTACTGAATTTATGGAGGCTGGTCAAGCATACAGTGGCAAAATAATAACTCTACATAATTTCCATTTTCTGGATTACATCAGCTCTTGCCCACGTCACCAAAAATCTGGAATAAAACACTCTAACAGTCTTAGTGAAACATGGGGTCAGAAATTAGAGGATATATATTAATCACAGAAATTAGAAGGCATTGATTAAGAATAGGCACATAAATGATGGACATTGCTTAATATTTGCTGCATCCTGGGTTGCATGAGAAAGGAAAGGACTACTTGCAAAACAGCAAGAAAGAATGCAAGGATGCCTGATAAGGGGAAGGATGTTTATCAAGAACAGGATACAGTATGCAAGGATACAGAGATACTGAGGCTCCTTGGGCCCCTGAAACCAGATGAATCTGGACTCCTGCCTTGGACAGTGGCCAAAAGATCAGTAAGCATGCGCAAGGCAGTGGGGTCAGAAAGTCAATCCTGAGGAAGGCTACTTCATCCCCTACAACCCCTGAGACCACCAAGATGACCACCAGAGACAACTGTGCAGGCACAAAGGGCTGATAAGATGATTAGCATACGAAGCAGAGAGGGAGGGAAGCCAGGAAATGATCTATTGTGAAACTTGATGCATATGTAACATTCTAGGGGATAAAAGAAAATGTGAGTGAACAGGGTGCACGTAAGTCTTTGTGGAGGTATCCCGCATGTGTCTGGCCGAATAAAATCATACCTACTTTAAAACTAATTTTGTCTTTGAGTTTTAGAGTCTCTCTGCTTGTCATTAGTAGTGTTAGAAAGCAGCATGACTTTATTTTTGGCACCAGGCATGCAAGGGATATCTCCTCCTATCACATGTGCTGCAGATAGTTAACAGACTAGTTCATACCTATGTAACTAATACATATTCATTATATTTCCTGAAACTCATACATATATGCCAAACATTCCTGTGAATTCTTTTACTTTTTTAATCACTCCTTGGAACTCATTTATGTTGAGGGGGGGGGGGGGGGGTGTCTTGAGGGTCTCTGGTGGTCATTTTTGGGAACATCTCATTCCGCAAGTTATCCTTTCATGGTCAAAATCTGTGGAAGAGGTTTTGCAGCAACTTCTCTGATCCAGAGAGAAGTTCGATGGGAGGAACCATGTTTACCCTTCAAGGAGTTTCCTGCCAAGATTGTTGACATGGAAATCAGGAAAGAGAGAAGGATAAATAAAAGAAACCTGCAACTGTCCCAATGAGCACTTTGTTTGTTTCTTCTGACCAATGAATAAAGTGTAAACTTTGGAGTTTTTTAAGAATATATAAAAAGCATGCATGTTAAAAATAAAAAGGGGTTTGAAGCCTTCTGAAAATGAAGTGTGTTATTTTGTATTGTCTCTCTCAACTATGACCATCTCAACTACAACAAATGGTGACCACTGAGGTGATGAGGGGACAGCTGAGAAGGGCTGCTGGCATCCGGGAGAGCTGCGACAATTGGGCTGTGGGGTGAGGTGCAGCCAGAGATGGGGCCCAGTGTAGCTTTTGAGAGCAGTGAGGAGATACTGCCAGTTCGGATGAGATTTATTTTGATGCCCGGAATGCAGGTGAGCAGCTGGGGGAGACAGGGATCTCCAGTGAAGCATAAAGCAGCGTGGGGAGCTGCTATAGGTCCGGACCTAACTTCTACACCTGGGATAAGGGTGAGCCACTGGGGAACATAATGGAGAATCAGCTAATAAGGGAAGAGAAACTGTTTTAAAGTTTTGCTGAAGAAGAAGGTTTTCCAAGCTTTTAATTATGCCCTTTGTGGTGTGTTGTTGTGGAAAAATCATAGGACTTTGATGCTGTCCCGATCCGACCCAGGGGGGTACAGATGGCAGGGTTGATTTTTAGGTGCAAAAATAACCAAAAAGGCACAGAGGATTTACGGCAACAAATCAGATACAGTTTTATTGAAAATCACAGCAGAATGGCGTTGGTGAAAGGGGGGAACCGGAGAGAAGAGGAAAAGACAAGGAAAAAGAGGGAGGAAGGAAAAGGATATGGGTTATAGCTACCAAAACAGTGGTCTTGCTTCTTGCGGTCCAGCCGTCAGAGGTCCAGCAGGGTACCAGGTCTTGGGGAGATCTTGAAGGGACGGCTGTTCTGAGACCCTAATTATACCGTTGTTCGTTGGGGGAAGGGAATCAATTTCACAACCGAAATCACGGAAAGGGGGGGAAGAACACAGAACTCGGGGTACAGGTACTCGGAGTCCAGATAACTAGCAGGAACCATTGTTTTCGTGCTTCAGTGCCCGCGCTTCAGTTCTGGGCAATTTTCCCCCCTCCCAACAGCACAGCTCTCCCTCCCCACCACCGAGCTGGGGGGGGGCAAGTTTTGGTAGTTCAGTCCCAGTCTTTACAAGAAGGTACATGGGGGTCTGATGGTACAAGAGACACATAACTTCTTCACCCTGCACTGGCTCAACAGTTTTTTTGGTGGTCTTTATGGCAATCGTGAGGCAGAAAAATGCAGGATTTCGGACAGACTCTCACAGATGCCAGTACTGCCTTTAAGTGTCAGAATATGGAAGATAGAACAAGAAATGGGAGTTGATGGGTGTTATAGATATATAAGATTGGCTTTTCACAAATATTAAAATGGATTTTATATGTGTAGTGTTAAAGTAACTTTGCTATAAAGATATAGTTTGCATTTCTGCAGTTAATTAAGCTTAGACATAGTAGTGAAATAGCTATGCTTGTGTTAAAATGTCTGCTTGTATGGGATAACATCAAATGAACACAGGATGAGGACACCTGCTACAGATATGCCAACTATCAGCACTCACCATCTGAAGAAAACATGGACCAAGGCCCAAACTGGAGGTGATAAGGAGAAGGAGCTAAAACCACAGCCAAGAAACACGCATGCTCTAAAAAGGCAGACCCGAGGAGGGGCCATGCAAAATAGTTCCTGGAAAATGTAGATTAGTTTATGGAGATGCATAAGGGTCCATGAATATGCGACAGGCTGACGTAATGGAAAAGGTGTTTAAGGGGTATACCCGAAGGTGACGGTGTGGTCTTGGCTCAGTGCCAAAATGTACCTGGCTGTAATAACCTTGGCTTTATGATCCTTGTCTCCTGTTGCCCTTTAATAAACTTTTCACAATGGGGAACAGCAGAAAAATGGGATTCAGCTTGAGAGTGAGTTTTTCTCTGAGGAGTCTGCCGGAGTTACTTTTGTGTGAATTTCTCCAGGGTCTATTATCATGGGAGACAGGCTGGTGGTGCTCCTCGGTGGGTCTCTGAAGGAGTGTGTTAAGACTTTGTGCCTTTCTTTGGCACAGCAATTAATCAAACTGAATGCTAAGTTAAAATATATTACTTCTGCCAAAATCCATTCACAGAAGAGACAAATTGAAGAACAAGAGTTGAGCTGTTTGTTGTCCCCTCCCCCGCCCCC
>NW_005054885.1:18051-22944 GCF_000277835.1 Geospiza fortis
TGGAGGAACTCCGTGGGGGCAGGGCTGGATCCATCCTGTGCCATTTCCCTACCCTCCTTCAGCTGATGGCTGCCCTGGGCCCCTCTCAGGACTTACGAAAGTGGAAGAGAATAAAGAGAAAAAATGCAGACAGATGTGAGACAAACAAGCAATGAAGACCTTTTAAATAACATAGCAAAGGTTAAAATAAGAGCAATTACTGCAAGCTGTAAGCTTGCCTCAACAGTAATAACTAACTTAATGAAGTAAAGAGACAGCCTGAAATTAGAGACAGGACTTTCCTATAGCTTGAGATATTTGCTTAAAATCAGTACTTAGTGTACTGTCAGCAAGTTTTGATGAGTAGAAAAGTTTAGAAATTTAATAAGAAACTACCTTTAGATTCTAAAGTCTGATAAAAAACAGTACCAAAAAATCTAAAGGGAACATTACTGAATATTGTAACAATGAAATGCTTTGTTTAAAAACTTATCAGTGTGAAAAAAGCATATTATATGATTGGGTCTTCGCAAATATTAAAATGAATACTCTATGTGTTATTTTGGAAGGTTATGCTGTATTAATCTCTTTTAAGTAGTGTGGTAAATATAGTTTTTAGGCTATAGCATAATATAAAATAGCAACTATGTGATGTAAGATACTTTTTGTAACTAGCCCAAAGAATGGAAAAGATAATCGAGAAATTCTTCACATTATCCTCTCTGGATAGAGATAACAGCAAACAGACAACAAGATCCCAAGAAAAGAATTATTGCCTCCTTATCAGGAAAGCCCAGACTTTGAGGAACCAAAAAGATTGATTTACAAGATGAGGGGGGGAAGCTAAAATTAGGCAGAAACACCCTAGTTTGAAAGGAATGTTTGAATCATGTATGAGATATAGGAATATAAAATAGACTATTGCTTTTAAGGGATAATCCTTTGTTAGCAAGGTGTGCCTTTTGGCGGAATGCCAGGCACCCAAACATCCGTAATTCTTTGCTTTTTGTTGTCTCTTATTGTCCTAATTTTTATTACTGTTTTTACTACTATTTTCATTACTATTAAACTTCTACAATTTTAACACAAGTGAATGATATTTTTCACAATCAGTGTGTGTGATGAATTGTATTTGATATTTGTATATTATTTAAGGTATTAATGTACATTTAGGCATTATTGATTCTGATTAATGGGACAAATTTATGCTATGGTATCTGTTAGTGAACCCCCTGTTATTATTTAAAAAGAAATTTGTATTGCTCAACTTGTTCTTTTTGTGAGTTATGTTCCAATTGCAGTGAATTGGAGTCGTGGTGCAGGAGGTCTTGGATCTACAGGACCACCCCAAGTATTTTGGACTCAAAAAGTGACAGATCAAGGCTCGGAAAAGGAATTCATCATTACAGCCAAGGGGCATCATCCAGAGACCATAATAATAACAGATTTGATCAACACGGGAGCAGATGTAATTATAACTTTGCAACATTTTTGGCCTCAGTTATGGCCTCTCACTCAAGCAGTTTTTGGAATCATGGGACTGGGTGGCTCTACTACAGGTGGTATGTCTGCTATTGTAATTAATGTAAAAAATGCTGATGGCCAACAAGCTAACATCAGGCCTTATGTTGCCAGTGCCCCATGTAATTTATGGGGATGAGATTGTTTATCCTAATGGGGTGTTAAAATTACTACTGAATTTTAGTAGGGAGTACAGTGATGCAAGGCCTTAAATGTCCAGTTGTAACCTTGACATGGTTGACAGATAAACCTGTCTGGATTGACCAGTGGCACCTTCCTATTGAAAAGCTTATTGCCCTGCAAACATTAGTAGCAGAACAGCTGTAAGCTAGACATATTGAAGAGTCATTTAGCTCATGGTTTTTGTGATAAAAAAGAAATCAGGAAAATGGAGACTTTTGCATGCTCTACAGCAGATCAATGCTGTAAAGGCTACAATGGGACCTTTACAACCAGGTCTTTCAACACCTGCAATGATTCCATAGGCATGGGAGATAATTATCATTGATTTAAAAGATTGCTTTTTTACCATTCCATTGGCTGAACAAGATAAGGAAAAATTTGCTTTTACTGTGCCCTCTTTAAATCATGTTGAACCTTATAAAAGATGTCAATGGAAAGTTCTAATGGTTTGTGGCACAGGCTTTATCAAAGGTGTGAGACCAATTTAGCAATTGCTATTGCAATCATTACATGGATGATACCTTGTTGGCTTCTGATAATAAACAACAGTTGTCAGATCTTGAACTATGTGCTGTAACAAATTTGAAAACTTTTGGGTTTAGTTATTGCCCTGTCACAGACATTTCTTTTATGAAAAATCCTCTCTTAGGATTTTCCTGCTGGAGCTGAGAAGTTCAGCAACAAGACATAAACAATAGGTTATCTTCTTACAATGGAAAGTTCTAATGGTTTTGTGGCACAGGCCTTATCAAAGGTGCAAGAGCAATTTAGTAAGTGCTATTGCAGTCATTACATGGATGAAATCTTGTTGGTTTCTGATAATAAACAACAGTTGTTAGATCTTGCTGTAACAAATTTGAAAACTTTTGAGTTTAGTTATTGCCCCAAAGAAAGTACGAAAATAGATGTCTTGGAAATATTTGGGGTTGATGATAACCAATACTCAGATTATGTCTCAACCTGTAAAATTAGGTATTGAAGTTAAAACTGTTACTGATGTATAAAAATTGGTTGATGCAGTAGGTTAGATTAGGTCATATTTAGGGATAACTAATCATCAAATGCAATCTTTGTTTGAATTATTCTCAGGGATTATTTCTTCTACTGATGAGAGATATTTGATTGATGCAGTAAAAAAATAAAGGGTCATGGAAGAAGTTGGATTAACTTTGACATGCAAACTTGTTAACAGGATAAATACTTTTGTTGGTGTGTAATTATTTATTTTGAAAGAACAAAAATACCATGTGGAATATTGTGTCAATGGAATGATGATTAGGAAGATAAATTGTATATTTTGGAATAGATATATTTATCTTTCAGATCCCAAACAACAGCTTTAGGACTTTTTGAGTTTTTTGCAGCTATCATTATCAAGTGTGGTAGATGTTGTCATAAAATCTTAGGCCATGATCCTGTAACTATTGTGATATCTGTATAAAAATAGCATTTTGAATGATGTTTTTAAAATAATCATGAATTATAATCTGCTTTATCTTATTTTACAGGTTAAATAATGTAACATTTACCTTCTCATCCTATTTTGACTTTGACTAGAGACATTCCTTTTTAGGGGAAACAAATTTGTTCTCCTGTTCCAGTGGAAGGGACAACAGTTTTTACAGGTGGATCAGGGAAAACTGGAAAAGCAGCTGTAGCCTGGAAAAAGGATGATCATTGGGAATATGAATTTGTGATTCAACAAGGATCTCCTATTTGGTCGATGTGGTTTCCCTTGAGGCTGCTTTGGCAGTAAAAACGGTACCTAATGTGCTATCTCATCAACTTTTTCACCAAGGTGCTTAGGCACTGTGGCAATAATTTGTCACAAAGTGAAGCAAAATCAATTATTTCTTTTTGTCCTGGTTGGCATATGACTCATATTTCATAATATTATGGTCCCAATCCTAGAGACCTACTCCCTTTGTAAGAATGGCAAACAGATGTTATAAAAACGCCTGAGTTTGACTGTTTAAAGTCTGTTTATGCTACAACTGACATCTTTTCTCATGCCATGGTTGCATTAGCATTGACAAGTAAAGCAGCTTGGGATGTTATTCGTCATTTTTGTCATGCCTTTTCGATTTTAGGTGTTTCGTCACATATAAAGATGGATAATGGTCTGACATATGTTTCACAAAAACTGCAGACGTTTTTTCATCCCTGGGGTGTTGATCATTTTCCATATTTCAATAGGCCAAGCAATTTTTGAACGTGCTTATGGTGTTTTGAAATGCCAGGTTTAAAAATAAAAATGGGGAATGTATAGGGACTTACCTTAAGTGAAATGAGATAAAGTTGTTTATGTGGGAAACTTTTTTATGTCCTTTACCTGATTTACAATTGTCTCCTGTATTCTATAATTTTTCTTCTTTGAATTCTAAACAGTCAAATGTTCGTAAAAATATTAAGGTATGAGTTAAAGATTTGACTACTGGAAGGTGGACTGGCTCAGTGGAATTAATAACGTGAAGGAAGGGACATGTGTGTTCTGACAGAGAATGGCCTTTGTTGGGTTTTTGCTCATTGTGCTAAGGCTTATTTGGAGTATATAGGAAGGAACAGTGCCATTTCTCCCAGGTGTTGGATCCCTTCTTCCATGGCCTTCCAGGGCTTTTTATGATGGTACTCTTGCAGGTTGCCTCTGTAATAAAGTCTCTCTTACACTTGTTATAAGCCACTCCCAGAGAGAAAGGGGTCCTGACTTCCCCACAAATGCCTGCTTGATACCCACATCCTGGGCCGAGGATCCCAAAAACCTTGCTTTGATACCATCAAGTTGCAGATCTTCACCCATAAGGTCCCAAAGTACGATCAACCAGGCTGGAATGGCCTCGTTCACCCGTCATGTAATGTCTTTCTGCAGACTACAGAGATTGTCAAACGACAGGGATTCAGTAACGATCTTGAGCTCTGGTTCCTCCACTAGTTGTGGGGGCCCTGGTGCCTCATCGTCATTAAACGGACATACTGATTTGGCTTTATACTTTCTCCTTTGCACAGGTATAACTGCTGCTGGCTGTGGCTGCCTGACATGGTTTGACCGGAAGTAGGTTTTCTGGGAATGCTGTGGTCAGACCAATTAGGTGTTCAGATTTTAAATTGGCATCTGGTTTGGCCACTTGGGTATTGGATACACCTCTGAGAACACAGGGGTTAAAAGCAGAGCTCTTGTGGGAGAAGGCTCTCTTTGAGTTCTGGTCAGGGAAG
>NW_005054885.1:23205-35373 GCF_000277835.1 Geospiza fortis
GAGATGGAGTGGAGGATAAAGAGGAAATGGGCAAGTGATCAAAGTCTGAGCAGTGAGTGAGGCTGGAAGAGCAGAGAAGAACCCTGGGTGGGGGAGATGAGGAGTGGCTTGTTGCTGGACTCTTTTTGTATAGCCGTGGACAGAACCATGCTTCCTTGTGATACAGAGACTACATCCAGGGGGGGCAATGTCTCAGAACCAAGAGGGTTCAGGGTGGAGACCCCTTGGCCCCAGGGGGGTCCTGAAAAGGAGAGACTGTGCTCTTTTTGGAAGGAGACAAAGCACCCTTAAAAAGGACAACCCTAGAAGCAGCTCTGGTCCATGTTCAGTGGTGAGAGCACTGGACAAGAAAGGAAGAGGTCACCATGGAACAAAAAGGACTCCTCTCCTCTTGATGAACTGAAGATTGATTGATTGTTTGAAGGTTTTGGTGATGAACTGGGAGTGAGAATTTGGGAGATAGATGTGTTGGAAATGTGGTGGGGGGAGGAGGAAATGCTTTTGTGAAGTTTTAATTTTCCATGTGTATGTGTGTGTGTCCTTTGTAGTTTAGTTAATAAACTTTTTTCCCTCTATTCCTAAGTAGGCTGCTTTGCTTATTCCTGGTCACATCTCACAGCAGACACCAGGGAAGAGGTTTTTTTCATGGGGGCACTGGCATTGTGCCAGTGTCGAACCATGACACTGCCCTTGTGGTTTGGTTGGAGCTTGAACAGTTGTAATGTCTGTTGGTTCTACTGCTGCACTATCCACTTTTCCATCTGACTGCAGGTGTGCTGCTGGGTGCTGTCCCTGGCCCCTGCAGCAGGTTTCTGGACAGCATCCCTAGCCTCAGGAGCAGATTTCAGGGTAGCTATCGAAGGCAACCTCGCCCAGTCTTGAAGTGCTGAATGAACTATATTGAATAAACTTAGCAAAAACATCAGTAAGAATATGGTATCTTTAGCATCTAGGGGAAATGTCAACCCTTCAAAAGCTCTTGTGGTAGGCCTAAAGAAGTAGGTGAAGGGTTGGGAAAAAACACCCCCCTGCATTTCTCCCCTACAATAGGTGCAATTATTAGTGAAACCCCAAGGATATGAACTTAGGCTGTGATAGTTATATAGCCATGTGCCCACATTCAAAAAGAGGTTTACAAGCATTGAATTCCTCACTGAATGGATCCATTCAACAAACTTGATAACAGTTACAATGGCATTAGTTGTAGAGCCTATGTTTAGAAAATTACCTGTAAATGGAAAAAACATAACCATGATTATATGCCAACTGAACCAGGGTAAGCTGGACCACATGGTGATGTATAATGAGGTTTCTATATCCAATACACAAATGGGTTATGCAAGAACTGTATTATCTTTTCACCCTTTCCTCTGTTGCCTCACTGTGGAGGCCTTTGAGCCCATTAGGGGAGCTTCTAGGGTGATGCCTTGGAAAAATCGGCCACAGGTTTAGAGGATGCCTCAATGCTTAGAGTGAGACGAAACGGGCTTCTCCCATGGTGCTCTGCAGCACTATGTTAATCTGCCCTTTCCCTATAGGTCATTGCTGTTTGCCCTGCCCTTGTACTGCCCCTGTGCCCGCAGATCATTGGTCCCTGACCCCATACTTAACCCAGGACACTCACTGTTTGCTCATCTTTGTCCCTGGACTTCTTCAGCGTGACTCTACAATAAACCTCACTGGAACTCTATACAGACACCCTTTCCGTCTTTCTTCGTTGACTTATCTGTGGTGTGAGTGCGGATTGAGTGACTATACTTGCTTGGGTGGCTTTCTCAGAAGACGCTTTTGGGAAGTAGCAGCAAAACACCATCCATTTTTACCACCCTGCTACAATTGGGGCCCAACGTGAGGCCCTCCTGTGGGCTCCTTGAAAGCATCTCCAATGGCCACTGACACTGGACAACAGCCGCATTTGGGTGTTCCAGTTTCCCCGAGGCAAAAAACCCCAATTTTCTGGGAGACTTTCCTGAGGAAATGGCTCGCAACCCTCTATCGTCAAGGATCAGTCATATCAGCCAGGGGAAAATGGTGTTAGATTTTCTAAGAGGGATTTAAAGGCTTTTATTTGCTGGATGTTAAAGTATTTTACAGATATCATATGAGAATCAGTTTTGTTGGTTGAGTTTTGGAACAAAGTTGGGAAAAAGTTATATATCTTGCAATTTTCGGGTTGGAAAGTTTTATCCTATTCTTCATTCTATTTATGAAGTGATTGAGGGTTTGGGGGGGGTGTTTGGGGAATGTTAAGAGTTCAGTACCCTGGTTATTACCCCAGTTGTTGTGTTCCTTTCCCCATGTCCCTGTTCCCCTATCCCCTCAGGACAGTTTTGGAGATGGAAACTGCCTAAAGGTGCAGGAGAGCTACCTGCCTTCTGCCATCTCTAGTTCTCTCCTGTCCCCTTCTTAGGATGGCACTGGCCATGCCACCATGGGCTCCAACCTAACCTTCTTTCCTATGCCCATGTGCCCAATTCCCCCATTCAGTTCTATGGCTCAAAATGATGCTGGCCTCATGGGTGGACCTGCCATTTTGAATGAACTGGCGCAAAATTTTCCCGCCTTAGCCACACAAAATGGGGCCTGTGATCCTCCTCCTCCCTTCCCCTCTCCTTCCCCTGTGTCGGACCCTGCCCCTGTGTCTGGCTCTGCCCCCACATCAGGACCCTCCCCTTCTGTCGGGAAGCCCCTCCCTTGCTCAGCCCCTGCTCCCCCCCAATCTGACCACTCCCAGTTTCCACGCTTCCACCTTGGGAATCGGAAGTGAAGCTGACTGGAAGGTGGCCATCTTGGATACCAAAGACCCCAAGCACCAAGGCTTGCCACTCAGCTGGAGCTCTCGTGCGCATGCCAGCCCATCTCCCTCCTCTCTGGAAAAGGGCAGTGAGTCCTCAGATTCAGATAGCAATTCTGGAGATCACTAGGCAGAGGTAGGAAAGCAAGCAGCTTGGGACAGTGATTGGGATATAGCTAGAAAGCTGCAAATCCTAGCAGCCACAGTTATATTTAAAAGAGGGAGGAACCCTAAGTGCGAGTCAATTCCATACAAGGAACTTAAGGAATTGTGTAAAGCATGTAACAATTATGGGAGGAAATCACCCCTATTTCAGAAACCTTTTACGGGTAACTTTCTCGGGCCATGTCCTTGTGCCACATGATCTTCGGCATGTTATGTCCCTCCTCCTCTCACCGACAGAGCTTCTTCTGTGGGAATCAATTTGGAAAAAACAACTAAAAGCATTATTAAATAATTACAAATGTGAGGATGGACCGGCCAATTTGACTTTAGAGCAAGTAAGTGGGGATGGCGAGTTCAAAAATCCACAAGAGCAAGCACAGTATATCCCCAGGGCCATTCTAGAGCACATTAAAAATGCTGCCCAGAATGCTTCATTCCAAACACTTGATGGCACCACCACACAACAATGTTTCTCTGACATTCACCAGAGTGTTGATGAGACCTTTATTAAATTCATAGACAGACTAAAAGACACTATTAATAAGCAAATCGATTGCCCAAGTGGTAGAGAGGAGCTGCTCAGCAAACTAGCAGTGTCCAACCCGAATGCGGAATGCAAGCATATTACAAGAGCACTCCCTCCAGACCCTGAACCCCACCATTCATCAAATGGTGGAAGCCTTTACCCATCTCACAGCTACAGAACATATGGTAGCCCTGGCAGTCAGCAAAGGAGTGACTGAAGCCTTTGTGGCACAGAATAAACAAAATATGAGATGCTTTAAGTGCAGTGAACTGGGCCACCTCAAGGTGGAATGTGATAAAGACTTTTTGCAGAAACACCCTTCCACTGGTTGGCCCTCCACTGCATGCCAAGACTGTAAGAAACATTTTAAACACTATCCCCAGTTTCAATATCACCAGCAGGTCCAGAATCATCCGTCTTACCAGCAGCACCAGGGAAATTTCCGGTAAAGTGCAGGTCAGCCCTGCGCAATGACACCAAATGCCAAGCTGTTCCATCCCTCTTTTCCCACCATCTCAGAGAGTCTAGGCACCGAGAGATCATCTATGATTACACCTACTATGAGAAGGAGCGCCAGCTCTCCGAGGTCTACCAATACATTCAGGCAAGGACACAACGCACTCTGGTAAGAGCCCTTTCCATCCAGTTTGATGATGAGGCAAGCTACCAAAATCCAACTTGTGAATTTGGACCTTCTGATGGACCAAGGGACATTTTAATCGTAGGAGACTCTATTAACGAACAGGAAAGTGTGCAAGTACTACTGGAAGTCCAAACTGTGGGACCAGGGGATAAGATTACTGTTACTGGGACTGTCTTATGTGTAAACCCATCTTTTTTTTTGCCTAAGAGCACACGCATAGCCCAAGGTTTTTTCATACACACCTGGACTGACATGTTGCCAGAAAACCCTTTGGTTTTTTTGGGCAGAGATTGTGGGCCAAGACAGACCTCGTATACAGTGTGGCTTGTTTAACAAAGAGGACAAAGTTTATCTTCCAGGTGTGGCAGATACCAGAGCAGACGTGACCATCATTGCCTGCTCCAAGTGGCCACAGGGCTGGGAACTGGGGCCAGCCAATGGAGCCATCTCTGGGACTGGGGGGCCTGTCACCAAACAAACAATCCTTATTGAAGGACCTGAGGGTCAGGTGTCAGGTTGCCATAGTAAGACCTTTTGTGGTAAGGGCACCTATCACCTTATGGAGCAGGGACCTAATGTCTCAATGGGAAGCAAGGCTAGAAATCCCCTCACCACCGCTGGATTTCTAGCTGTGGCCACTGTGGAGCACCTTATCACACCACTCACATGGAAAACTGATGAACCAGTGTGGACTGATCAGTGGCCCATCTCAGAAGTACAGTTAAAGGCTCTTGAATCCCTAGTACAGGAGCAGTTGTCCAAGGGCCACATAGTACCATCCACTGGCCCTTGGAACACCCCTGTCTTTGTCATTCATAAACCAGGCAAAGACAGGTGGAGGCTCCTTCAGGACCTCAGGAAGATCAATGAGGTCATTGAGGACATAGGCCCTCTGCAGCCCATGCTACCCTCACCCTCAATGCTCCCCCAAAATTGGAAATTAGCAGTCATTTATATCAGATTGCTTTTTTAACATTCCTCTCCATCCCAGAGATGGCCCAAGATTTGCATTTTCAATTAATAGACAAGCCCCTCTAAAAAGGTATCAATGGCAAGTTCTTCCACAAGGAATGAAAAATTCGCCATCTATATGCCAATTGTTTGTTTTTCGCATTCTCTTGCCCATCCGAAAACATTTCCCTGATGTTACAATTTTTCACTATATGGATGATATTTTAATATGCACTGATACTGACTAGTATTTGAAGATTGTTCTAAAAAGACTATTCAAGCCATTGAAGGAGCAGGATTTGAAATTGCTACAGAAAAGATTCAGTGCACCTGCCCATGGACCTACCTTGGACTCTGGATCAGTGAAAGGACCATGGTACCCCAGCAGCTCACCATCAAGGACAACCCGAGAACCCTGAGAGACCTACATCAGCTATGTGGGAGCATAAACTGGGTCCGTCCACTGCTAGGATTCACGACAGAGGACCTCGCACCCCTTTTCAACCTCCTGTGAGGCTGCGATGACCTCAGCTTGCAATGAACTATTACACCAGAGGCCCAGGTAGTGATCCAAAAGGTATCAGAGGCACTGTCCATGAGACAAGCCCATCAGGCTGATCCTACCCTGCCTTTCCAATTTGTCATCTTGGGTAAGTCACCCAAGTTTCATGGGCTCATTTTCCAGTGGGATCCCACTCTGAAGGACCAGCTTTTAATCATAGACTGGATGTTGCAATCGCACCAACCACATCAGACTATTACCACACCCCAGGAGCTGATGGCTCAGCTCATTATAAAAGCCAGAGCACGCCTCAGGACCCTAGTGGAGTGTGAGTTCACATGAATTTACCTTCCATTGATATCAGGTGATCTGGAAGCTTTGCTCCAGACAAATGAACACCTCCAGTTTTTTCTTGACAGCTACCCAGGTCAAATCTCTATCCACCTGCTGAAACATAAACTACTTAATGTGTGTTTTAATTTGGTCCCAAAATCATTAAAGATTCAAACTCCTTTAAGGCACTGACTGTTTTTACTGATAGTTCCAGAAGATCCCACAAGTCACTTATGACTTGGAAAAATCCTGACACTCAGTAGTGGGAGTCTGATGTTCAGATTGTTCAGGGATCCCCACAAATTGCAGAATTAACAGCCATTGTCAGAGCCTTTGGGAAGTTCAAACAACCCTTGAATCTGGTTACTGATTCGGCCTATGTTGCTGGGATAGCTGAAAGAGCAGAACATTCTTTGTTAAAGGAAGTCCCAAATCCAGATCTATACAGTTTGCTTTTGAAGTTAATATACCTCCTCTCCCACCAAGAGCAACCATATCACATTAGGCATGTGAGGTCACACACCGACCTCCCAGGACCAGTTATAGAGAGCAACCGGAGGGCAGATGCTTTGGCCATGGCAGTGCAGACCATCCTGCCAGACATCTTCAATCAGGCAAAGTTGAGCCATCAGTTTTTCCACCAGAATGTGCCAGCCCTTGTTCATATGTTTAAAATCACAAGGGAACAGGCAAGAGCAACTGTAGGCTCCTGCTCCAATTGCCAGGACTTTTTTATGCTGCTGTAGACATATTTTCATTAAAAATCCATTCCTTAGGATTTTTTCTTTCTGAGAAGCTGAGAGGCCTCAGAAACAAAATGTAAACAATGATTATCTGCTGCTGTGGAATGCAACAGGTGGATCCGTGATTGGTCTCTTGTGGATGTTTGGAATTAATGGCCAATCACGGCACATCTGGCTCTCTCTCTGTCTGAGCCACAGACCTTTGTTGATTCATTCTTTTCTATTCTTAGCCTAGCCTTCTGATGAGAACTTTTCCTTCTATTCTCTTAGTATAGTTTTAATGTAATATATATCATAACATAATAAATCAAGCCTTCTGAAATATGGAGTCAACATTCTCGTCTCTTCCCTCATTCGAAAACCCCTGTGAACACCGTCACAGTTATGCCATCTATAGGGACCGGGGTTAATCCCCAGGGCCTCAAGAGTCTACAACTGTGGCAAACAGACATTACCCATTATGCTCCCTTTGGGAGACTTAAATACATTAATGATTCCCCACACCCAAGGGCCTCAAATCTTATCATCACAGGTGTTGTATCACTGTAGGAAAGTTATAGGTGTAGTCTAACTTGCAAGAGCTGCAAAAGTCTGGTATTATAATTTCCTTCTATCTCATCAAGAATTTCTTGGGGGTTTATATCCTGCCACAAGCAACAGTGTGAAATATTACCAAAACACTTTTGTAATTGCTGGCATCTTACTTCAGACTCTGCTATTAATAATATACCAGAAGACACATCAGATCCCAGCTAACCATCAGTGAAGAATTTTCAAAATTGTAAGAAAAAGCAGAAAAGATATTTAGTATAGTTGGTAAAAGAGCCTTTTTTGTTTTCTATCCAGTGGTAGTATCCAGTGTATACAGAGGTACTGTCTCATTAGCATGCTGCTATAAGCCCCCAAGGAGTAGTCACAAAAATGAAAGCCTTTTTGTGGTTTTGTCAGGGTCTACTTTGTGCCGTTTATGTCAATAGAAGCTATGTCCAACTAAGGGCTTTTACTAAGGCAAAACCTGATGAAGGCTAAGTGGAGTTATTTTTCCACCTTTTCTGATGAAAGAAAACTTTTTTTAACAGTTTTATACTAAAATTAAAAAACACACAAAACTTTTTAGTCTTCAAATTGTTACTTATTCTTATCTTATCAAAAATTTAACACACTATCTGCTACAAATTTAATACACAAAAAATACAATAAAAATAGACATAAAATATACAATTTCAGTATTTTAAAATTATTTTAACTCTTAAAACATACTTTATTTTTACTTTTTTACTAATAACTAATCTGATCTGTCTACATAACTTCTACACTACAACTTCCCACAACTAATCACCTTATATCACTAACAGTACAAAAAAACCCAACCAAAACCTAAACAACACTTAAAATCTTTTATCTCTTATTTACTTCTATACTAAAAATCTTAAAACTCTAAATTTCTCACCCTATAACAAACTACACTATTCTCTATTATCTATTTTACACACTTATAAACTCTAATCTATCTTAAAATCTTAAAAACCTTCTCCATAGACAGAAGTTAAAAAGAGTACTTCTCTAAAAGTCAAAAATCCTCAAAACAAACAAAAAAATATTCCCCGTACCCTGAATTCTGACACTCAGGCTTTCATTTTTTCACTTTCCTAGCGCTTGTCTGGGAGAGGGAGAAGCTTTTGCCTATGTAGTTAGTAAACTGAGGCATAGAAAGATTAAGTTATGTGTCCAAAGTCACACATGATGCTTGTAGTGGAGAAAGGAATTAACTGAATTTTATTTATGCATAATCCATTTGATTGCAGTACATTTCTATTCTGATTATGAAGTTTAAATACATTGTTATATCAACAAGGAAAAAAACTGCTATATAACTTGTTCTTTCCGGTATGCAGACCATGAGATATGGTCCCAGACATCTGCTGGGAAAGCAATACAGCTGGCTGTAAGCAATCCAGGAAACTCCTGGGGTGTGTTGAAGGCAACTTCCTGGTCCAGGTATTAGACAAACCAACTAATTGTGAGGCATTACTGGACCTGGTGCTCACCAGTGTGGATGAGCTCATTAAAGGAGTTAAGATTGGAGGCAATCTGAGCTGTAGTGACCATGCAGTGCTAGAGTGATGTTGAGGAATGCGGGCGGAGAAAAGAGAAAAGTCAGAACCTTGAACTTTGGAAGATGGAGCTTCCAGATGTTTAAGGAGTTAGTGAATGAGATTCCCCAGGAAACTGTCTGTCCTGGGTTGTAAGATATGTGTTTATTCTATTTCCCATCTGTTAGAGGTGGGGCAGTTATCTTCTGTTAATTAAGCAGCTTACTTTATCTCTTCCACAACCAATACTTCCTCTGTGGAGATATCTTCTGTTAATGGACCTGAAATAGAGTGGAAATTTAAGAGTAGAAACGCATTTAGGATTTAGGTGAAATGTGCTGTTTTGAATTACTTAGTCTGTAGCTTGCTTGCATAGATGAAATATGCTGTTTTAACTTGTTTAGTCTGTTAACTCTGCTGTGCTCCAGACTGCCTGTTCTCACAGAACTGCCTCAGCCGAGGAAAAAGAATGTGAACTTCCAAGCTAAAAGAAAGATAAGAGGAGCCCCTTGAACTTTGAAACAAAGACAAAAGTCTAAAGCTGATGCTGTAAGAGACGGACAGGATGACCAAAGAGTTCTCTCTCTGAACAAGGACTGTTAAGAACTAATTGCAAGTTGTAACGCAAAACCAGTAAAATGAATATGCATGAACCCATTGTGAAACTCTATGCATATGTACAAGCAAGGGGGATAAAAAAGGTTCGGGAATTCTCAGGGGTGCGCATGTCCTTTGGGGGAAACGATCCCCACATGCATCTGGTGCTGTTATAAACATACCGGCTTTACAACTTTTACAAGTTGTGGAGTTAGGTTTTTTAAGGTTTTTTTCCTGCAAATCAGACCATTAAGTCTCACTATATGACTGATAAAATTATATAATTCCATTATAATGCTTCACCCAAAGGGAGGAGTCAAGCATTCCTACCTAGATATAATCTGAGATTTAGAACACCAGAAGGAGCTTTTTCCCACTGGATTCCCAGAGGAGCAGCTTTCCTCACCACTAGATTCCCAGAGGAAATACCAGGCCCATCTATACCACCACTGGACCTTCAGAAGAAAACTACATCATTCTACAAGATCACTACTTCAACAGAACCACACCTGTCACTCCAGAAGGACTGCAGCCACCATTTAATCGGACTGCTACCAACACCCTGACCAACAGGCTCTCAGGTTATATTCTGACTCTGTCAGTAGGTTTTTTTATTTGTACTATTTCATTTGTATTTTTAATTTTCCTAGTAAAGATCTGTTATTCCTATTCCCTTATCTTTACCTGAGAGCCTCTTAATTTCAAAATTATAATAATTCATTCAGAGGGGGTTTACATTTTCCATTTCAGGGAAGACTCCTGCCTTCCTTAGCGGACACCTATCTTTTCAAACCAAGACACTGTCCTTAGGGACAAAGGAGCTGACAAGAACTGGGAACTCTTTAAGGCCACTTTTCTTTGAGCACACATCATGGTTTGATCTTGGCTGAATGCCAGGCACTCACCAAAGCCACTCGCTCACCCCCCTCTGCAGCTGGACAGAGGAGAGAAAAATATCATGAAAGGTTCATGAGTTAAGGACCAGGAGAAAACACTCATCAGTTATCATCAAGGGAAAACCAGGCTCAACTTAGAGATACTAAGTGAATTTAATAATTTATTACTAACAAAAATCAGAGAGGATAATGAGACATAAAATAAACCCTTGTAGTGTGTTGAGGCTGGCCAAACGCCAGTGCACCCACTAAAATTATTTATTCATTTTCTGCTGTGAGATAAATATTAGGAGAAGGGCAAAGGAGGCTCAAAACTTTAAAAACTATAGAGAAAGCATTATTAAAAGAATTAAAAGAGGAATAGTAAGAACCAAAATAAACCTTTAGAACACTTTTCCTCCCCCCAGCCCCTCTTTCTTTTCTCACCTACAACGTAAAGAGACAAAACCTGGGATTTTCAGTTAGTTTACGACTTCTAAAAATAATTATTTTCTTCAGTTCTCTTAGGGAGAGGAGTCTCTCCTGACATGCCATTGAGACTTTTCCACAAGAAACAGTTTTCTTGTGGCTTTAACTTCACAGCAAAACAGTCCGCCTGGTAAAAACTTGTTTGCATTCATATAAGTCCCTCCCACAGCTTGCAGCTTTCTCACAACTGCTTTTTCCTGGGCCATTTCAGCTTATGGGGTGCAATTTTAAGGATGAGCTGTTCTAGTATAGAAACAAAGGTTGTCTTCTTCTATCTCTGGAAGCAAAGGTTCTCTTCTTCTATCTCTGGGAAGAGAGGGTCTCCTTTTCTGTCTCTGGGGCAAAGATTCCCTTCTGTCTCAGTTCAAGTTTCTCATTAGATCACAGCTACTTCCAAATGTACTTGCTTCAGCACCGGTGCTTTTGCTCATGGGCTGTGGTTTGAACGCTACATCCCCCCACGCATTTCATGAATTACAGGGAAAATAGTCTGGTGTATCATACTCCATCACCACGGCTTAGAAAAGAATTTCGGCTCTGAGGCTCTGAGCATCTCTTTCTCCTCCCTCTGGGTTTCGGCTCCACCTTCTTCACTGATCTTGATGTCTTCATGTTGTTCTCCTCACGTGCCTTCACCTTTCCTTTTCTCTGACTCAGGAGAAGATTGGCATGGACAGGTTTATCTGTTCTTAAGTGGAATTTTATAGCACTGAAAGAGTTAATCTTGCCCAGGCCCTGCATTAGGGAATTGTCACTCACTGTTGGTCACATGATCTCTGCCAGGCAGTGAGAGTAGAGCTGCTCGCAATGTTGATTTCGGCTGCATACTTACTCGTGGCACAAGGATAGCTTGTTCAGCAGCATGATCTTAGTGGCCACGCTGGGAGGCTGCATGAGAACCCAGTGGCGGCAGGAGTGGCCAGGATCTCAGGGCTAGGCCAGGATGGTGGCAACCACTCAAGTTGTATGGCTGTTCTCTGTCCCTGGCTGCTCTCAATTCCATCCGCGGGGCCACAGACCGCAGACTGCAGAGCTGCCCACTGGTCTCAGCTGCACGGTACTCCATGGCGCCGAGACAGCCCCTGACAAGACAGCTCAGTGGCTTGCGGCTGGAACGGGGCTGCGGCCTGGGCAGGCCCAGCCCAACCTGGACCTAAGTGGGAAGGGGGCGGGGAGAGAGGGACTCTGCTCTTCTGCTGTCCCAGGAAGTAGAGAAAGAGCTTTTCGAGGTTTCTTCTTTCTTAAATATGATGTTTATAGAGGCATGTTCAGCTTTCCTAATTGGATTAGTTCTGTGCCAATTTTCAGAGCTAGCTAGCTATTGGTTCTTTCAGGCCCGAAGGAAGTTGTAATGTTCCTTACAGGGAAAAATCACTTCATGGCTGATGGTTTTCTCCCTTAATTAAAAACCAAGCTATGCCAAACCACCACAACCCTTAACATCAACACCCCCCTCC
>NW_005054885.1:35834-45491 GCF_000277835.1 Geospiza fortis
TAGACCATAATCAATAGCCTTGTTTAACAGGAAAAGCACAAAGCCCCTCGATAAGCACAAGCAGGAAGCCCTACCGAGATAAGAATCTGCTTGCTTGCAAAATGCAGAAAAGTCAGCTGGGAAGCAACTCACGACCACCAAGAGGCAGGAAAAGACCCCCAGCAACAGACCGGAGCAGGCGCACGTACGCAGAAGAAAGAGCAAATAAAAGACGAACTCAGGGGGGTGGGAGGGGGCGAGCCTTGGGAGAGCAAGAACTCCCGGCCATCCAGCGTGCTGAACTTGCTTGTTATCCTTGCCCAATAAATTCTCAATTGGTATTCTGATTGGCTCAGAGAATTCTTGATTGGCTTGGAGAATTCATAAAATTACTTATAACAGATCTTCTCCTCGACACCTTGGGTGGATCTCTGCATCCCCCATGGACCTCCATGGGCTGCAGAGGGACAGCCTGCTTCACCATGGTTTTCACCATGGCCTGCAGAGGAATCTCAGCTCTGGAGCCTAGAGCATCTCCCCGTTCTTCTCCACTGCCCTTGGTGTCTCCAATGTTGTTTCCTTCACATATTCTCACACCTATTCTGGCTGGAATTAAAACTGCACCACCACCTTTGTTTTGATCTCTTCTTAAGTATGTTATCACAGAGGCATTACCACCATTTCTAATTGGCCCAGCCCTGGCCAGCAGCATGTCCGTATTCAGAGCCATCAGGGATTGGCTCTGCTGTACATGGTGGAAGCTTCTAGCAGCTTCTCACAGAAGTTGCCTCTGTGCTCCCCCCCGCCCCGCTATCAAAAACCAGGCCATGCAAAACCAATACAACACAAGAGCTCTCTGTCTCAGTGCATAGAAAATTGAGCAAGGCAGGCTGGAAAACAGCATGGCTGAGCAAGGATCTGCTCCTCAAACTGAGAAATAAGAAAGAAATGCACAGCCAGTGGAAGCAAGGACAGGTCAGCTAGGAAGAGTATAAGGATAGGGTTCAAATATATAGGGACAGGGTAAGGAAAGCAAAGGCACAGATGGAACAGGACATGTCAAGGAATTTGAAGAATAACAAGAAGGGATTCTATAAGTACATAGGTAAGAAAAATGTAAAGGAGAGTGCACTCCCCAGATAAATGAGAAAGGAGAACTGGTAACAACTGATATGGAGAAGGCTGAGGGACTCAACGAATTCTTTGCCTCAGTCTTCACCAGAAGTCAGGTTTCCCATGTCTCTCAAGTCCCTGAAACTCTAGGTGGGGGTTTGAGGGGCAAAGTCCCTCCCACTGTAAACTAAGAGCAGATTTGGGACCACTTGATGAAGCTGAATAGCCACAAGTCTATGGGGCCTGATGACATGTGTTCCAGGGTCCTGAGGGAACTGTCTGTCCTAGGGTGATGTTATGATGCTTGTATCCCCAATCACCTGTTCTGTTTATGCTGGATATTATATTCTGTGCTGTTGGTGAGGATGGAACAGGGAAGCCTTGTAAATATGATTGCCTGGCAAAAGATTTTGAGAATATAGAAAATATAGACGAGATTGAAATGAAGGCAACCTTTGAGATCTCCTAGCTAATGAACAATGGGAAAACAATGGTGTGGCCGAGTAGGTAATCCCCTTTTTGATGAAACAATACCCTCTCCAAGCAAGCAGGTCCAAGGGTCAGAAGCAGACCCTGCCTGCTTGACAGGAGGGGTCTAAAGAGTAGTTTTTAGGGTTTAAAGTGTAACACAGTATGGTAATGTAGTGGTTCTTATAGGCTGTATGTAAATGCTATAGGATTTGTATCTTGTACTACATTGGTTAGTGAGAATCAGAATATTCAACACAGAAGATGATTTAATCTATTGTAACGGGAACTTCACACTCTTGCTCTCTCTTTTTCTTGCTCTTCTTTGCTCTCTCTTTGCTCTCTCTCTCGGCCCTGATTTGAGCTGAGGCAGGCAGCTCCCAGCAGGGTTCTGCACCCATGCCCTTGCAATAAATTGCATGTCCACAACCTAGCCTCAGAGATCTCTCGTCTCCGTCCATCCCGACCGTGCAGGGGACCCTCAGCTGCTCCTACACTGTGCCTTCAAGACTGGCTCTGAGAGCAAAGGCAGGGAGAAGAAGAAGAAGCACGGAGTTTATTATCAGACTGCCCTCACTCCTCCACATTCGGCTAGAACACAGAACTCCACAGTGGTGTCTGGGCATGGACGGGGCAGAACATGGCAGTCCATTGTTTTTTAGTTAGCTTAGCCAGCTGAGGCAGAGAAGTTCCCTGGACTGTTTTTTCTTTCCCTTTTTTTTGGAACTGTTTGAACCTGCTCCGGACTGGGACCCGGGGAAACACCGAGAGCTCGCACTTTGTAGCCTACTGGGGCCTACTCTGGGCAGCAGCCTTTCCCAGTGCCAGAGGGACTGATAACAGAGCAACCACCCACAGGAGAGACTTTCTGAACTTGTCATCTCTTCAGAGTGGTGAATGAGTTTTGTCATCTGGTATTGTTAATTTTTTGTGCTGGGGAGTGTTTTGCCTGTTAAATAAACAGGTTTTTTTCCACTTCTCTCTGAGGAAATTTTTCCCAAAATGGTTGGGGGGAGGGGCTGTGTAGGTTTGCTTTCTGGAGGGGCCCCCTTTTGGAGGGTTTCCCCCAAATTTGCCCTAAACCAGGACACATGGGGGCAAAGATCGGGTAATTTGGGGTGTCACCAACACCCAGCAACATCATCCTGCGGGGACAAAGCCCCAGGGGATCTGGGGCTCAGCACCACCCTTCAGCAAACCCAGCACCGATCACACTGGCTGCTCCAGAAAATAACCTTAATGCAACATCTCAGGTAAGTCAAGGCTTCATGCTCTTGACACCCAGGATACATTTTCTATGCTTGGCTGTGACAAAAAACAGGAAAACTACAGGTCACTGTGTATGACTTATGGGTTTGTTCCTTTATCATGAGCTAAAAAGTCTCAGCCTGGCTTACAAAGAAAATTAATTCATCAGTTCAAACACAGTGATGTAACTTCAGGGTCCCAACTCTTTTTCCAAATAAAACTCCTGTTATTTTATTCCCACTCAAAGGATGATTTTATGGAGTTATTTACTCTGTCTGCTTTGCCTGGGAAGGTACTGCCAGAGCCCAGCCACAGGGTCATTGGCAGCTGTCCTGTGTGGGCAAGTAGGATCTCACCTTATGGTTTAAGTTCTCAACTATTTGCTCCACAGGTCATAATCAAAACCACAGGTGTTTTGGGCTCCATGCCAGGGCTTCTGAGCCCCCTGGCAGGGGTCTTGGCCATCCTGGACAGCCAGAGGGATGTCCTGGGTTCCCACAACAAGGATGTGATCTGAAGCACACAGCATGGCTTTATTAAGGGCAAATTGTGACTGACCAGTCTAGTGGCCTTCTATGATGGACTGACTGCAACAGATGACAAGGGAAAACTGACAGATGTTATCTATTTAGACTTCTGTAAGGCCTTCAATACAGTCTCACATGACATCCTTATCTCAAAATTGGAGATACATGGATTTGATGTATGTACTATTCAGTGGATAAGGAATTGGCTGGAGGGATGCAGCCAGAGACTTGTGGTCAATGGCTCTGTTGGGAGGAAAGGGTTTTGCTCAAGTGGCCTTGCAGCTGGGAATGCTGTGGTCTGGAGAATAAAAGGGCAGGAAGCCCCATATATCAGGCCTACTGCCCTTTTCCCTCTGTTTTGAGAAGTAGAATCTCTGTGTAGAAGTAACCTACGTGTTTGGGGAGACTTGGAGGCCCTCTCACAGACATGCTTGAGCTCCCTGTTTTGGGAAAGAGAAGATGAAAGCTCAGAGATCATAAAAAGTACAGAGGAGATCACACCATGGTGATAAAATATGCATGCGCAGGCCTGTGATAAATGGGTGCAAACAGCAGCTGTGCTTGGTTTCTTAGTTAAAGAGAAAAATCCATCAGTTATGGAAGTGATTCTCTGTGAGGACTGCTAACAGCTTCCTCCAGACCTAACAGAACCAATCAGCTGGCTAGGTTTGAATTTTGACACATTGTTAAACCACTAAGAAAGCAAGACATGCCTCTGTGAAGACACATGTAAAAGTGAACAAACTCCTGGGAGCTCTCTCTTGCTTCCGGCCTTTGAACAGCTAACTAGGCACTGGCTGGGCTGGTCTCTTCCCAGGAAGCCTGCCGGGCCCCGTTCTGGCAGGGTGGTAGGGGCCCCTTCCCAGCAGGGCCAAGCCCCTTCCTGGGAAGCCCCCCCTGGGCCCTGTCCCGGCGGGCGAGGTGGTTGGGGCCCCTTCCCAGTGGGGCCTGGCCTGTTTTCGGCAGACCCCACCAGTCCTTTTTTGTCCAGCGGCGCCACTGGGCCATGCCACCTGGCACCATCCCAATGCCAGGAGCAACCATGCAGCTGGGGCCAGCGCCAGTAGTGGCCCCGTGGCCGGTACTGGAGGTGACCCCGAGGCCAGGAGAGGCCATGTGGCCTTGACTGCTTGGCCAAAATGGGCGCTGCCAGGGCAGTGCCACATGGATGTGGCTATCTCGGCATGGCTCACAATGAACTTTGTTTGCTCAGCTGCTTTTAGCCAGCCGTGCTGCGGACAGAAGGACAAAAGCAGGGACAGCAGCTTTTCCTTTTCTTTTGAGAAGTTGCGAGGGTGGCACTGGCTGCCAGCAAGACTCACATGGTGTCAGCGGAGATCACGTGACCAACAGAGAGGCACAGCGAGCAATTGCTCCAATGGAGGGCCTGGATGAGATCAACCTGTCAGTGCTGCAGAACTCTATAAAAACTGTTTCAATTGATAAAGGCTGAGAACAAATGAACTTACGAACACCAATTCTCTCCTGAATCAGGAAAAAGGAAAGGGTGAAGACATGTAAAGAAAACAACATGGGGCGCTGAGGTCAGTGAAGAAGAAGTCACGTTCTAGATGGGAAGAGATTGAAGAGATGCCTTAGTTTTGGGCTGAAATTCTCTTGTAAGGCTATGGTGAAGAGATAATTGATATATCAGATTCTTTTTCCCTGTAACTCATGGAATGCATTGGGGGGATGTAGTGTTCTAACCACAGCCATGAACAGATGCATCCATGCTGAAGCAAGTAGATGTTGAAGCACCTTGAACAGAGAGAGATGAGAGAGATCAAAAACCTTGCCCCAGGGATAGAAAAAAACCTCTGTTCCTAGAGATAACTTTTCTTTCTATATTAGAACAGCTCATCCTTAAAATTGCACCCCAATAAGCTGAAATGACCCACAGTGGTAATTGTGGGAAAGCTACCAAAACCATGGGATGGACTTCCACACTGTGAACAGATTTTCTTTTCCTGAGTGGCAGATTTGCTGTGACATTAAAGCCATGAGAAAACAGTTTCTTGTGGAAAAGTCTCCATGGCATGGCAAGAGAGACTTCTCTCCCTAAGAGAACGGAAGAAGGACTATTTTAGAGGTGGTAAACTGACTGAAAGACCCAAGTTTTGTCTCTTTATGTTGTCAGTGGGAAAGAAATGAGGGTGTGGGGGGAAGACAAATGTTCCAAAGGTTTATTCTGATTTTCTTATTATTTTTCTTTTAATTCTGTTAATAGTTTTCTTCATACCCTTTAAAGTTTGAGCCTTTTTTTGCCCTCCTCCTCCTAATCCTTATTTCGCAGCAGAAAATGAGTAAATAATTCTAGTGGGTGCCCTGGCATGTGGCCAGCATTAGACCCACTAAATTAATTGGTGCGTTGGCCAGTAAGCTTAGAGTGGCAAACCAAAACCACTACAGAATGTCTCTGCCTGGGTGTTGCTTTGGGATCCTCTGGTTAGCAAGGTAATAAAATAAATTTACTCTTTGCATTTTAGCTGTGATTTTCTGATTGTTCAGGTTGCCTGCCTGTGTTGACTCACACATTTGGCATAGTTGGCAGGATATGGGAACAACCATACTATGGCTAAGGAAAAAGTCAGGGACTGGGGAAGCCATGATGGTGACTTTGCATTTTGGGAAGGCCCACCACTGAGTGTTGGTACCCTCTGGCCACTTTCCTGGTGACAATGGCTCCACTGGAGGCATGGCTTGAAATAGATGATGGGTCAGTGGTTACTCCCCAAACAATTGAGTTGACTATACATGGATTGTCATGGAAAGCAGCATGGAAGTGTCTCGGTTTGAAAAGACAGGTGTCTGCTAAGGAAGGCAGGAGCCTCCGTTGAAAAGGAAAATGTAAACCCCCTCTCAATGAATTATTATAATTTTGAAATTAAGAGGCTCTCAGGCAAAAATATGGGAATAGGAATAACAGTTCTTTACTAGGAAAATTAAAAATACAAATGAAATAGTACAAATAAAAAAAACCCTACTGACAGAGTCAGAATATGACCTGAGAGCCTGTTGGTCAGGACCTTGGTCTGATTAAATGGTGGCTGCAGTCCTCCTGGAGTGACAGATGTGGTTCTGTTGAAGCAGTGATCTTGTAGAAGAGTGTAGTTTTCCTCTGAAGATCTAGTGGTGGTGTAGATGGGTCTGGTCTTCCTCTGGGAATCCAGTGGGTAAAGGCTGCCTGTGGTGTTCCAAATCTCAGATTATATCTAGGTAGGATTGCTTGACTTCTCCCCCTGGGCGAAGCATCTCACAATGGGATGATGTAATTTTATCAGTCATGCAGTGAGACTCAATGGCCCATTAACAGAAGACTGGTGGTGGAAAAGATAAAGAAAACTGCTGCATCTGGTTTTAACTGGTGGCCCAATTAATGGAGGATCGCTGCCCCACCTCTAACAGATGGCAATAGAATATACACCCCCAGCCACATCTTGCATTTGCAACCCAAGGCATTATCTACCCCTTATTCTATTACTATCTGCATCATATCCAAATCAATAAACTCTACACAATGAAACTTTACACACAGTTCTCACTTAAGACTAGGTTTCCCTGTTGTATACAATGGGCTTCTCTATCTTTCTGCATTACCCACCAAGTGTAACCTGGTCTTTGAGCAAAAAACAATCCCACTGATGGATTTGCCTTAACCTGAGGTGGGACAAATACAAACAGTTTTTCCGAAAATACCTTTCATGTGTACCACAGGGACTTTATCCATTGTGTGCAAGGGTTCAGACTGGGCAGGACCAGCTTAATTGAAGGACCCTCGGCTGTTGACCATCCAGGTGGCTTTTGCTAAGTTTATTTCCTAATTTCTGATGGTTCCTCCCCCCCAAGTGCCTTCAGGTTAGTCTTAACTAGTCTGTTGTACCATTCAACTTTCCTGGAAGCTGGTGCATGATAAGGGATATGATATATACATTCAGTGCCATGTTCTCTGGCCTAGGTGTTTATAAGGCGGTTTTTGAAATGGGTCCCATTGTCCGACTCAATTCTCTCAGGGGTGCCATGTCTCCACAGGACTTGCTTTTCCAGGCCCAAGATGGTGTTCTGGGCAGTAGCGTGAGGCACAGGGTAGGTCTCTAGTCAACTAGTGGTGGCTTCCACTATGGTTAGCAAATAGTGCTTGCCTTGGTGGGTTTGGGAAGGGTGATGTAGTCAATCTTCCAGGCTTCCCCATACTTATATTTGGACCATTGCCCACCATATTTTAGGGGCTTCACCCGTTTGTCTTGCTTGATCTCAGCATACATCTCACAGTCATGGATAACCTGAATAATACTGTCTATGGTTAGATCCACCCCTCAGTCTCGTGCCCACTTATAGGTGGCATCTCTGCCCTGATGACCTGAGGCATCATGGGCCCATCGAGGTAGGAACAACTTTCCCTTATGTTGCTAATCTAACTCTGTCTTTGACACCTCTATCTTTGCAACCTGATCTACCTGATCGTTGTTTCAGTGTCGCTCATTAGCCCGACTTTTGGGGACATGAGCATCTACATGACGGACTTTCACAGGTAGCTTCTCTACCTGTGTGGCAATGTCTTTCCACTCATCAGCAGCCCAGATTTGCTTTCCTCTATGCTGCCAGTTGGCCATTTTCACCTTTCCAGCCAGCCCCACACAGCATTGGTTACCATCCATGAATTAGGTATAAAGGTATAGTTTTGGCCACTTCTTTCTTTCAGCAATGTCCAGGGCCAGCTGAACAGCCTTGAGTTCAGCAAGTTGACATGATCCACGTTCTCCTTCAGTAGGTTGTGCTAACTGTTGTGTGGGGCTCCATATGGCTGCTTTACACTTTCGTTTCATCCTTATGATGCGACAGGAACCATCATGTTTCTTATACTGGTAGTTGGTTGTACGGTGGAGCTTCTTCAGCCCATGTCACTTTTTCCTTCTCCTCTTCATCAGTGAGACTAAAGTTTTCACTTTCTGACCAGTTTGTTATTATTTCTAAAATCCCAGGGTAGTTTGGGTTTCTAATACGGGCGCAGTGTGATGAGGGCAATCCATTTGCTCTATGTGGCGTCGGTCGTGTGGTGGATATAGGGAACTTTTCCTTTATACATCCACCCTAGCACCGGTAGTTGGGGTGCCAAGAGGAGTTGTGTTTCTGTGCCAATCACTTCTGAGGTGTCTTGAACTCCTTCATAGGCAGCCAGTATTTCCTTCTCTGTGGGAGTGTAGTTGTCTTCAGATCCTCTGTAACTTCGGCTCCAGAATCCTAATGGTCTGCCTCGAGTTTCCCCAGGCACCTTCTGCCACAGGCTCCCGGGCAAGCAAGCCATTGTTCCCAGCTGCAGAGTAAAGCACATTCTTCACCTTTGGTCCTGTTCTGACTGAGCCAAGGGCTACTGCATGAGTGATTTCCTGCTTGTTCTGGATGAAGGCTTATTGCTGTTAAGGGCTTTAGTGGAAATCACTATTCTTGCAGGTAACCAGGTAGAGAGTGATGGGTTTCTCCTTGAGCCGGATCTTATGAGCTTTCAGAGAACCTATCACACCTGAGATAGCTCAGCTACCTCAAATGGCATAAAATTAGCAGGATGGTTTCTGAGGTAGCGTTGGAAACAGAAAAACCCGGCAATGGAAACAGGTTCTGCCCCCTGTAAGAGAAAAGTTTCCCTCATTTGCCTCACAACCGTCACAAGAACAGAGACTAAGACCCTGAAGACCCCGATTGGAGTTCTGGCCTGGTTGAGGTGGATGCTCACCAAATGATTGTTTGCAGGTGTGCTTGCTGTGCCAAGACTGGTTTCCCATGGTAAACACTGCTTAGAGCAGGGACTGGCAAAGAGTGGCTTGCTCTATACGATTACACCTGCTTCACGATTCCCGTTCATCACAATACCCCATTAATTTCCCCACCTCTTGGCTAGATGCCACCCTCTTTAGAGAAAGGCTTCATATTTTTGTGGTTCTGATGTGCCAGGCCATCGGATCCACACTGTCTAAATGACGCAGTTTTCCTGTGTCTCTTCCTGGTTGGAGGCAGGGCCCCTGTAGCCCTGGTTATTATTTCTTTCCTGGGCATACATACTAGAGGTTCTTTCAAGGGGATCTGACAGAGCATACCAGGCAGCTTGGTCATGGGAGGCTGAAGCTACCTTCAGTTTAGTGGAACTTCTTCAGTTAGTGTTTCCCTCCTTGAGTTGACGTCAGGACCCATGCTGCAAGGACAAAAGTGGGTGTTTTGGGTTGATTATATGAGGTTTTTATCTCTAATCATCTGCTCTGTTTATGCTGAATAATAAGTTTTGCACCTTTAAGACTTGTTCCACAGAGTGAAAGGGAGAGAGAAGAAGCGT
>NW_005054885.1:45545-47759 GCF_000277835.1 Geospiza fortis
TCCTAGACTGTGTTGTCTGTGGATAGACAAACAGCAAGACAGAGCTCTCCTTTGTTTTATTTAGTTTTAGCTAGCTGAGGCAAAGAAGTTCACTAAACTGTAGGGTTTTTCCCCCTTTTCTTTAGACCTGTTTAAACCTGCTCTAGACTGAACACCCAGAAGAGCACCGGCAGCTCGCACCTGTGGCCTACAGGGCCAGGCCTGGGCAGCGACATTTCCAGCTCTGAAGGGACTGATAAAAGACTGAGTGAGCCAAGTTGCAACCCAGAGAGGGGACTTTTATGAATTTGTCATCTCTTTTAGAGCAGCAAGAGGTTTTATTGTTTAATATTGTTTAAGTTGTATTGTTTAATAAACAGGTTTTTTCCACTTTTCTCCAAAGAAGTATTTTTTCCCGAACCAGTTAGGGGAGGGGCCAATTGAATCTGCTTTTCTAGAGGAACCCCTTTGGGGGTTCTCTCCCAAATTTGCCCTGAACCAAGACAAATACATCTAGTGGTGCCCAATGCAGGGCCCAAAAAAGTGAAAAAAATCATTATTAATTACATGTTAGTTGTGCTTACTCTATAGTAAGTTAAAGCAGTCAGTAACCATATTAATTAAATTCATAATATCTCTTAAAGTAGAAGCCTTCATGTAGTTCTAGTCTCTAAGCTTTTTTAAAGTTTTAATACCTTTCTAATCACTAAAATTATCATCCCTAAGACATATTTTTTACAGTAGAGGGGCACGGATTAAAATAACTATTGTGCTAAGCTTAATGATAATGATTTATAAAGCGTTTACAAAAATACTAGAGTCTGTTTATGATATGTATAGTTTACAGTTTCTTTGTCCTACCCTATGTCCCAGTTCCAGTAGTATGCTTTGAGAATTTATTAGTAATTACACCCGATTTGTTAGAAGAGCAGAAAATGAAGCTTTCCAACCTTTCCTTTCCTTCTTCTCCTTTAAATCTACGTCACTTTTTTAAAATGTTCAGTTTCCCCTAAATGTTAGAGACCATCTTTCTAGTATTTAATCTAGTAAGCCTTTTTTATATAGTCTACAACTTCTCTAGAATGAAAGCTGAAATGTCCAGAAAAGCTAATGAGACCCTAACCCAAAAGTAGACCCAAGCATAAGAAATCCTGAATAGTGTAGGGAATAAGAAGATATAAGCCAAACCCTAAAAAAATTTTCTGACCCTATAGCCTAAAATTTTCCAAGTAAACAAATTCAGAACCCAGCTAAAGTAAAAAAAATACCTGAAAAAGAAGTACCATAATAACTCTAAAAAAAAAAAAGCTCACTACAATAAACTAAGCCCTAGCCTATACTTATCACACACTGCTACATACTATAAAGCAACAGATATAGCAGGGGTGCAGAGAGATAAATCAGCGCCTACCCAAACCCCTAAAACTACAGCCAACACCCCAGCTACTAAAGTTATAGCTAAACCAAACAGTAACCCTAAGCCACTAACAATCACCGCAGGAAAGAAGCACACAAACAAAACCAATCAGCCAGTGACCAACAATAATAATCCAGAAAAAAAACCCTCAACACCAATTACTACTACAAAAACCAAAGTTAAAACAACTAACACAAGATCAGAAACCACTATTAAGTCCTATTCCCTAATATAACAAAAAAGCTCTAAACATATGCAAATACTATACATAACCCGACGCATACCAAAATCACAACAGTAAAAACACATCTACAAAAATTAAAAGATAAGATTAAAAAAATCACAAAAAACTCAGAGAAGAAATTAAAGAAAGCTTTCTCCAAATCTCAGCAATACAAATTAGAAGTTCTAATATCCAACACATAAGTTCCCCAGATAGGGAGAGAAAGTACACCCCATGAATTGAGCTGTAGTTCTTCCTACGTAATCAAAAAAGAAAAAAAAAAGAAATAAGATCGAAAATCTATTGTTACTCTAGCACAACAAGTGCATAAATTAAAAGAAAATAAAACTCAGAAAAAAAAGTTTCCCAAAAAAACAATCAGCTCCAATAACCCGTAACCAAACTACCATATATAATAATAACAACAATATTTTCAATCCCCTTTAAAAAACCTCCAAGACATATTCCCCAAAAAAACACCACCAAGTATTAAAAAACCCTACCTCTGGCCAGGTAGAGGCTAGAGAAATCCGTATTTTTAGACTATATAAATTTATTTGCCTAACACATCTGAACCACAAAAATATAAAGCTTT
>NW_005054886.1:0-836 GCF_000277835.1 Geospiza fortis
CTGGGGACTGGGAGCTGAGACTGGGACCTGGAACTGAGTCCTGGGACTCTGACCTGGTACTGGGACTGGGGACTGGGACTGGGGACAGGCTGGTGACACTGGGGACGGGGAGGTGGCACTGGGACTTGGGACTAGGAGCTGGGACTGGGAGCTGAGACAGGGCACTGGGGACTGGAACTGGAACTGGGAGCTGGTTCTGAGTGCTGGGAGTTGTTACTGGGAGCTGGCACTGGGACTGGGGACTGGAAACTGAGACAGGGGATTGGGGACTGGGATTGAAACTGGGAGGGCACTGGGGACTGGGATTGGGACTGGGAGCTGCGACTGGGCACTGGGGGCTGGAACTGGAACTGGGGACTGGAAACTGAGACAGGGGACTGAAACCAGGAACTGGGACTGGGAGCTGAGAGTGGGACTGGGACTGGGAACTGGGACTGGGGACTGGAAACTGAGACAGGGGACTGAAACCAGGAACTGGGACTGGGACTGGGACTGGGACTGGGACTGGGACTGGGAGCAGGGACCGTGAGCGCTCACTGCGTGCTGGGACCTGGCACCGGGCACTGGGGACCTGGGCACTGGCACCGGGCGCTGGCACCGCTCAGCAGCGCCGCTGGGAGCTGGCACTGGGCACTGGGAGCACACCGGGGACACGGGGCAGGTGGCACACGGTGACCTGGGTGACAGCAGGGTGACAGTAGGGCAGCAGGGTGACAGCAGGGTGACAGTAAAGTGACAAACAGGGTGACACACAAGGGTGACAGCAGGGTGACAAACAGGGTGCCAGGAGGGTCACACCAGGGTGACAGCAGGGTGACACCAGGGTGATGGTGACA
>NW_005054886.1:963-1223 GCF_000277835.1 Geospiza fortis
TGGGGGGGGGGAGCGGAAGGGAGGGAGGTGCGAGGCGCTGCCGCCCCCTCCCCGAATTTCCTTCCCAGGCATTAAATGCACTCGGGCGGCTTTGAAATTTTATTACCCATAAAATTGACGACACGCTGGGGTTTTCCTCCCCGGGCCTCGGGCCCCCCCTCCCCGCCCCTTTGGCAGCTCGGGGGCCCCCAAAATAAAGGGCAGAGCCCCCTCCCCCCCTCCCGGGGGTCCCGCGGCTCCGGATGCATCCCGGGAAGGGG
>NW_005054886.1:3117-3468 GCF_000277835.1 Geospiza fortis
TCAAGCCCGTCACGGACGAGGGCAGCCGCCACATCCGCATCCGCTCGCTCAAGATCGAGCTCAACTCGCGCTCCGGCCACTGGCAGAGCATCGACTTCAAGCACGTCCTGCAGAACTGGTTCAAGCAGCCCCACAACAACTGGGGCATCGAGATCAACGCCTTCGACCCCAACGGCAACGACCTGGCCGTCACCTCGCTGGGGCCCGGCGCCGAGGGGCTGGTGGGTGGCACTGCCGGGGCGGCACGGGGGGTTTGGGGTGTCCCCAGAGGGGCACAGAGGGGCTGGTGGGTGGCACTGGCACTGCCAGGGGGGCTCAGGGTGTCCCCAGAGGGGCACTGGATGGGGGGGC
>NW_005054886.1:3801-4921 GCF_000277835.1 Geospiza fortis
CGCTGGGGGGGTGCTGGAGCGGCTCTGGAGGCAGGAGATGTGGCTCGGGGACAGTGACAGCTCCAAGGGGTGGTGGCAGTTTAGGGACGATGATCACAGGTCATGGGGACAGTGACAGCTCTGTGGAGCTGGGGACACCTCAATAGACTGATGGCAGTTCCACGGGACGGGTGGCAGATCTGTGGGGACACCGCCACCTCCATGGGGCTGGTGACACCTCCGGGCACAGCACAGCCAGGCTGGGTGGAGCAGGGTGCAGCGGGGACCCTGTGTCACCATTGTCCTCACCATTGTCCCCTGTGTCCTCTCACCGCTGCCCTGTATCCCTCACTGCTGTCCCCTCATGGCTGTCCCGTGTGTCTTCTCACCACTGTCCCATCACATCTGTCACCTCGTGCCTGTCCCATGTCCCCTCGCATCTATCCCCTGTCCTCTCATGGCTGTCCCGTGTTCCTTCGCGGCTGTCCCCTCCTGGCTGTCCCTGTCCCCTCCCGTCCGTCGCTGTCCCCTCACTGCTGTCCCCCTGTCCCCTCACTACTGTCCATGTCCCCTTATGTCTGTCCCCTCCCGGCTGTCCCTGTCCACTCACTGCTGTCCCCTGCGTCCCCTCCCGTCCCTCGCTGTCCCCTCACCACTGTCCCTGTCCCCTCCCCGCTGTCCCCGGTGCAGTCCCCTGCCCGCTGTCCCCCTGTCCCCCGTGTCCCCTCCCCGCTGTCGCTGTCCCCAGCACCCCTTCATGGAGCTGCGCGTCCTGGAGAACAACAAGCGCTCGCGGCGGAACCTGGGGCTGGACTGCGACGAGCACTCCACGGAGTCGCGCTGCTGCCGCTACCCGCTCACCGTGGACTTCGAGGCGTTCGGCTGGGACTGGATCATCGCCCCCAAGCGCTACAAGGCCAACTACTGCTCGGGCCAGTGCGAGTACATGTTCATGCAGAAGTACCCGCACACGCACCTGGTGCAGCAGGCCAACCCGCGCGGCTCGGCCGGGCCCTGCTGCACGCCCACCAAGATGTCCCCCATCTACATGCTCTACTTCAACGACAAGCAGCAGATCATCTACGGCAAGATCCCCGGCATGGTGGTGGATCGCTGCGGCTGCTCCTAGAGCCGCCCTCCC
>NW_005054886.1:7901-15578 GCF_000277835.1 Geospiza fortis
GGAGACATTTGGGCCAGGGCTGGGGACATTTGGGGGTCCTGGCACATTCCCTGGCTGTAAAAGGGGATTTTTAATGGGGGATTTTAGGGGAGGATTTTAATGGGATTTTTAAGGGGGATTTTTAAAGGGGAATTTTAATGGGGGAGGATTTTAAAGGGGGAATTTAAGGGGGGGATTTTACGAGCGGCCCCAGGAGCCGGCCCTTTATGGAGCCTCATTAGGGGCTGCAGCTATGCCGGGAATGTCCCCGGCTAATTAGGGCCGAGGGGACAGGGAGGTGTCACTGAGGGGGGCACACGGTGGGCAGTGACCCCCCGGTGTCCGAGCAGGGACTGGACACAAGGCCTGGACACGAGGACGCGGCTCCAGCGGGCCCTGCCAGGTTGGTGGCCCCGTGGCCGCTGGTCACGTCCCCTCTGTCCAGCCTGGCAACGTCCCCACTGTCCCCTCTGGCTGGATCCTCCAGGACACACCTGAGGCCTCCCCAGCCCCTTCCCACACAGCTGTGGTCACCTCTGAGTGACCAGAGTGACCACTGTCCTTGTCCCCAGAGTGAGCACAGTCACTGTCCCTGTCCTGTCCCCCTGCAGCCCAGCCTGGGGGGCACTGGGGGCACTGGGGGGGTTTTGGTTTTCGTTTCTCCACTCCGAGCACTTGAACGAGCACTCGCTTTTGTTCTGTTCCCCCGTTCCCATTCCCAGCCCTGTTCCCATTCTCTTCCCCGTTCCCATCCCCTTTTCCCATTCCCATTCCCCTTTCCCTGTTCCCCCTTCCCCATTCCTGTGCTCCATTTTCCTTTCCCCGTTCCCCTTTTCCCATTCCAGTTCACATGCCCTGTTCCCCTTTTCCTGTTCCTGTGCCCCTTTTTCCCGTTCTCTTTTTCCCATTCCCTTTCCCCTTCTCCCATTCCTTTTCCTGTTCCCTTTCCCCATTCCCTTTTTGCCTTTCCCCATTCCCCTTTCCCATCCCTGTTCCCTTTCCCCTTTCCCCTTTCCCCTTTCCCCACTCCCAATCCCCATTCCCCTTTCCCCTTTCCCCATTCCCATTTCCATTTTCCCTTTCCCCTTTTCCCATTCCCATCCCTGTTCCCTTTCCCCTTTTCCCATTCCCCATTCCCCATTCCCATTTCCATTTTCCCTTTCCCCTTTTCCCATTCCCATCCCTGTTCCCTTTCCCCTTTTCCCATTCCCCACTCCCCATTCCCCTTTCCCCTTTTCCTCATTCCCATTCCCCTTTCCCTTTTCCCCATTCCCATTCCCCTTTTCCCCATTCCCATTCCCCTTTCCCCATTCCCATTCCCCTTTCCCCATTCCCATTCCCCATTCCCATTCCCCATTCCCCTTTTCTCCATTCCCATTCCCCTTTTCCCCATTCCCATTCCCATTCCCATTTTCCCGGTTCCCCATTCCCGGCCCCGCTCCCCCTGACCTAATTCGGAGCCCCCGGGGCCACAAATGAGGCCCGGGGACATCCGGGGCCACCCACGGCGACAGCGGCTCCCGAGGCCGCAGCGACATCGGCGCTAATGAACGCAATTAACGCAATTAACGCCGGGAACGCGGCCGCGGCGCTTGGCCGCGCTCCACCCGCCTGGCCCGGGGCCACCGAGCACGGAGGGGACAGAAAGGGGACAGGGATTCCTGGAAAACCTCGGGAAAACCGGGATTGAACACCAGGAATTCCTGGAAAAGCTCGGGAAAACCTGGATTTAACACCGGGAATTCCTGAGAAATCTCAAGAAAATCTGGATTTGACACCAGGAATTCCTGAAAAAAAAAATCTCAGGAAAACCTGAATTTAACAGCAGGGATTCCTGGAAAACCACAGGAAAAATCGGATTTAACACCAGGAATTCCTGAGAACATCTCAGGAAAATCTGGGTAACAGCAGGAAAACCCCAGGAATTCCTAGAAAATCCCAGGAAAACCTTAAGAAAACCTGGATTTTAAGCCCAGCAATTCCTGGAAAACCTCAGGAATACTCCAGGAATTGGAGGGAATTCCCACGGTTCCAAGCCTGCATGCAAACCCCTGAAAAAAAAGGGGGATTTCCTTGGAAAAGGGAAGTTTTTTATTGGGAAATGTGGGATGAGGGGCAGCGCCCGACCCTTCCGAGGGAAAATCCGGGGAAATAGAAAAAACCGGGAATATAAAATCTGGGAAAAAGCGGGAAAAAACTGGGAAAACCCAGGGAAAATGGAGGATTTTGGGGATGGGAAGGAGCATCTTGGGAATTTCTGAGGTTCCCGAGGATGGAAAAGGAGAATTGCCAAAAAAATAGAATCTCTTGGGCTGGGAATGGCCCCGGAATTCCGGGAGTGGCCCCGGCCCTGCTGCTCCCACGGCTCCGGGATGAGATTCCCGAAATTCCAAATCCTGGGAGCTCAAGTCTTCAACAGGGGAAGGGTTCAGGCAAGGCCCACCTGGAAATCCAAGAAATCCCTGGAATTTTTGCTTGGATTCCACGGGAAACTCCCAAAAATCCCACGGGATTGGGATGCCATGATTCCCAGGGGAGCTGCTCCATGAATCCCCCCAAAATCCCCTGGAAAAACAGCCCCAAATCCATGGAAAAAACAGCCCCAAATCCATGGAAAACACCCCCCAAATCCATGGAAAATGAGCCCCAAATCCATGGAAAAAACAGCCCCAAATTCCTGGGAAATGAGCCCCAAATCCATGGAAAACACCCCCCAAATCCATGGAAAATGAGCCCCAAATCCATGGAAAAAACAGCCCCAAATCCATGGAAAATGAGCCCCAAATCCCTGGAAAATGAGCCCCAAATCCCTGGAAAAACAGCCCCAAATTCCTGGGAAATGAGCCCCAAATCCATGGAAAAACACCCCCCAAATCCCCTGGAAAAAAAGCCTCAAGTTCCTGGGAAAACAGCCACAAATCCCTGGAAAAAGAACCCCAAAATCCCTGGAAAAGAACAACCCCAAAATCCTGAAAAACCACCCCAAATCCATGGAAAACCCCAACATTTTGGGAATTGTGCCCAGGATTTGGGAATTCCCTCCCTCCCAAGCCCAGCTTCTCCTTTTCCTTTTCATTTTTTTTTTTTTTTTTGGAAAAATTCAAAAACTGAGGAGTAAAATCCTCCAAGGGAAGGGGAATTCCCTGGGTGGAGGGCTGGAAATTCCATGGAAAATTGGGAATGAGGGAAAAGGGAATCCTGACCTGAGGAGAGGCCGGAGCAGCTCAGACAATCCCGAACCTTTCTGCCCTTTTCCGCTTCTTTGCCTGGATTTGGGAAGGGCCAAAAAGAGGGAAAATTCCAGAAATCCATGGGGAAAATCCCAGTAAAGAGAGAGAGAGAGGAAGGGGGTGGGAATGGGGAAATTCCTGATCCCAAAGGGTGGGAAAACCCCGGGATTTGGGGGGGGTTTCCTGAGGAAAAATTGTCCAAAACACAGAGAATTCCAAAGCCTGAATTCCTGGGAAAAAGACCCCAAAATTCCTGGGAAAATGACCCCAAATTCCAGGAAAAAACCAGCCCCAAATCCCTGGGAAAAAGGCCCCCAAATCCCTGGAAAAGCAGCACTGGAATCCCTGGGAAATTGTCCCCAAATCCCTGTGAGAAGAGTCCCAAAATCTCAGGGAAAATGTCCCCAAATCCACGGAGAAACTCCCTAAATCCATAGAAGATGTCCCCTAAATCCATGGAAAACCCCCCAAAATCCCTGGATTCCTCAAGGGTTGGGAAGTGGGAGGTGGTTTTGGGATGAGCCCAGGGATCCCAGGAATTCTGGCTCCAAGTCCTGGGAATTTCTGGCTCCAAATCCTGGGAATTTCTGGCTCCAAATCCTGGGAATTCCCAGCCCCAAATCCCGGGAATTTCTGACTCCAAATCCCGGGAATTTCTGGCCCCAAATCTCGGGAATTCCCCAGCCCCAAATCTCGGGAATTCCCACCCCAAATCCCAGGAATTCCCGGCCCCAAATCCCAGGAATTCCCAGCCCCACCTCGGAATCCTCAGCGGTGCCGGCCCCGGTGACGATCCCGAACCTTTCCTTCCTCTTCTTCAGCTTCTCATCCTCCTCGCTCTGGGAATGGGGTTGGGAATGTTGGGAATGGATCCCTGGGACCCCTCCCAATCCCATTCCAGGGCAGGGAAACATTCCTGTTATCCCTGGGTGACCCAATTCCCAAAAAACCCCAATTCCCAAAACCTCAATTCCTAAAAAACTCCCGTTCAAAAAAAAAAATCCCAATTAAAAAAAACCTGATCCCCAAAAACCTCAATCCCCAAAAAACCCCAAAATTCCCCCCCAAAAAACCCCAATTCCCCAAAAAACCCCAATTCCCAAACCCCAATATTCCCAAAAACCCCAATTCCCAAAAATCCTAACTCCCAAAAACCCCAGCTCCCAAAAACCCCAGCTCCCAAAAACCCCCAAATTCCCCAAACCCCAAAAAACCCAATTCCCAAAAAACCCAACCCAGGGAAGGAAAATTTGGAATTTTGGGATAATCCCGGGGTGGGGAGAGCACCCTGGCATTCCCAGAATTCCCAAAATTCCTGGAATTCCCAAATCTCACCTTCTTGGAAAGGGAGGAGACGTTGAGGCCGAACCTCTGGGCTCTTTCCTTGAGCTTTTCCAGATTTATCTGGGAAAAGGAGATTTGGGATTTGGGATCCCCGGCGCTTCCAAAGGGGGAAATTCCGGAATAAAAATTCCCAAAATTCCTCAGCTCTGGGAGCTTTTCCAGAGGGGCTGATCCTGGAAAAACTCCAGGGGTTTTTTGGGGAATTGCAACCCAAAATTTCAGCTGGGATCTCAAAATTCCCATTGGAATTCCCCAAATTCCACTTGAATTCCCCAAAATTCCACCCAAATTCCCAAAATTCCATGGGAATCCCAGATTTCCTCACCGTGGGTTTGGAGTCTGCCGAGAGCCCTGGGAAAAGGAGGAAAATTCCAGTCAGGAATTGGCCAAAATTCTTGGATTTCAGCCCAGAACTGGGAATTCCAGGAAAATCCCAACCCTGCATTTTTTGGGATGAAAAATCCCAGGAAAATTTGGTATCATTTGAGGTCTTTTCCCACCAAATCCTGAAATTCCTGCTCCCAAAAATGTGGGAAAAAGGGAATTTGCAATCCCAGGGAATTCCCAGAATTCCAGGAATTCCCTCTGCTCACCTTTTGTGGGAATTGTGGCCAAGCCGAACCTGTGGGAATGAAAAGAAAAGGGAATTAGGGCTGGGATTTTGGGAATTAGGGCCAAAATTCCTACAAATTCCCTTTCCCCAGAGTTCCCTGATCCCAGAGATGAAAAACCCTCTAAGAATTCCAGCCCAGGCACGAATTTTTTTCCAAAATCCCACAAAATTCCCCCAAAAAATCCTACAAAATTCCCACAAATCCCTTTTTCCAGAGTTCCCTGATCCCAAGGATTTGGAATCCTCTGGGGATTCCAGTCCAGTCCCATCTCCCCAGACAGGGATCCCATTCCAAATTCCTGGGATTCCACCCAGAATTCCCAAATTTCGCCCCAAAATTCCCAAATTTCCCCCCAAAATTCCCAAATTTCCGTGCTCACCGTGCTGCCCTCGCTGCCTTTTTGCTCTCCAGGCTGACGGGGACGTTGAACCTCTCGGCCCTTTTCTGCATCCTCTGGGAAATGGGAAAAATAAAAAGGGAATTCTGGGAATTCACAGCGAGAAAATTGGGATTTTCCAGCAAAAATTTAAGATTTTTCTGGGGAAAATTGGGATTCTCCAGCAAAAAAAATTGGGATTTTCCAGGGGATTTTACCTCCATCTGGGAGATTTCCGAAGAGATTTTCACCACTTTCTTCTCCTGGATCCTGGAAAAAGTTTGGGGAAAAGGTGAGGATGCTCCAGAGGCTGCTCCAGGAGGGATTTGGGATTCCCAAAATTTCCCTGATCCCCCTTTCCCAGCCCCTCATTCCCGGGTTTTCCTGGGAATTCTCCTCACACGTCGGGCGACTTCACCGGCGCCTCCTCCACCTTCACCGGCGGCTCCGGCGCCTTGGGCTCCTCCTCCTGCAAACCCATGGAAAACATGGAAAATCCATGGGAAATCCATGGAAAACATGGAAAATCCATGGGAAACCCATGGGAAATATGGAAAATCCATGGGAAACCCATGGAAAATCCATGGGAAATCCATGGGAAATGCAAAGTAAATCCATAACATCCATGGAAAACCCCTGGAAAACCCATGGGAAACCCATAAAACCCAAGGGAAATCCATGGGAAATATGGAAAATCCACGGGAAATCCATAAAATCAGTGAGAAATCCATGGGAGATTCAAGGAAGATTCGTAAAATCCATAGGAAATCCATTAAAAAACCTATAAAATCCATGGGAAATCCACACGGGGAATCCATGGAAAATCCATGAGAAATCCACAGGAAATCCAAAACACCCATGGGAAATCCATGGGAAATATGGAACATCCATGGAAAATCCAAAAAACCCATGGGAAATCCATGGAAAATATAGAAAATCCATAGAAAACCCATTGACAATCCATGGGAAGCCCATGGGAAATATGAAAAATCCATGAAAAATCCAGGGGACATCCAGAAAATCCATGGGAAACCCATGGGAGATCTGTAAAACCCATGGGAAACCCATAAAACCCATGGGTAATATGGAAAATCCATGGGAAATCCATAAAATCAGTGAGAAATCCATGGGAAATTTGAGGAAGATTCCTAAAATCCATGGAAAATCCATAGAAAATCCATAAAAAACCCATAAAGTCCATGGGAAATCCACATGGGAAATCCATGGGAAACCCATGGGAAATTTGGGAAATCCATGGGAAATATGGAAAATCCATGGGAAACCCATGGGAAATCCATGGGAAATATGGAAAATCCATGGGAAACCCACAGGAAATATGGAAAATCCACGAAAAATCCAGAGGACATCCAGAAAATCCACGGGAAACCCATAGGAGATCCGTAAAATCCATGGGAAATCCATAAAACCCATGGGAAATGCATAAAATTCATAAAACCCTTGGGAAAACCAGAAAGTCCATAGGAAACCCATGGCAAACCCATAAAATCCATGGGAAATCCATAGAAAACCCATGGAAATCTATGGGAAATCCATGGGAAATCCATGGGAAATCCATGGGAAAGCTGGAGCATCCCAGGCACCAAACCGAAGGGATTTAATCCCAAAAAAAGATGAGGAAACGGGGAAATGATTGAAATTCTGGCACGCTGCCTCATTCCCCCCCCAAACCCCCCCCCCGGAAAATTGGGATGACCCCCAAAAATCCTCACCTCAATCTCCTCTCCCAGCACGTCCTCCTCGTTGGGCTCCTCCTCAGCTGGAAAAAAAGGAAATCAGGGAAAGATCAGAATGGTAAAATTCTTTGCGAATCGCAGGAAAACGAGGATTTTTCTTGGGGGGAAATGGGGTGGAAATTGCAGCTGGGAATGCCGTGGGGTTGGGATTTTGGGGAGCGCCCACCGTGCTCCTCCAGGTAGGCCTGGAGCCGGTGGATCAGGTCCTGCTTGTTGCCTTTGGCTTCCAGCCCCCGCGCCAGGCACTCCTGCTTCAGCTCGGCCAGCTGCGGATGGACGGGGGGGATCCCTCAGGACCCCCACACAGGGACCCCCCAGACCCTCAGAGCCCCCTCAGGATCCTCTCAGGGGCCCTCAGACTCCGCCCAGACCCTCAGATA
>NW_005054886.1:16522-19089 GCF_000277835.1 Geospiza fortis
CAGCCAATGGAAAGAGAGGGCGGGAAACGCGGACTTCCGGGAGGTGTGACCGGGACCACAGCGGGGTCATTGAAGGACTCGGGTGTAATTAATTATTAAATATTATCTCGCTTCATTGGGCTATTAGCATTCCTAGATAGATTTAGATACCTATTATTTAGTAGCTCTGTTTATTATGTGTTTATTGTTTATAATGTTGTTACGTTCTTTGTGACATTTTTGTTTATCTAAATATATCATTTGTTATGATTTAACCTGTTAAGTATATATTTATTGGGTAAAAATTGCTTTTATTGTAGCTATTTAATTAAACTGTTGTGTATTAAGTATTTTGTATTAATTGTTTATTCTAAATTTGCTCATTAATTATTGTCCTTCACCCAGGAGTGCAAAGCACAAATTTGGGGTCATTTTCCAGAACATTCCAGAGTTTCCCTCTCGCTTCCCCTCTCCAGGTGCTGCTCCCAATGGCTGCTGGTTTATTCCGTTATTAAAATGATAATAATTTAATTTGTTTGCGTGATTATTTAGTAGTATCGTGCTTTTCACCCTGCTTCCCACAGCTCCTGATCCCCAACCACCCTCAATTAATAACTCAAATAAGTGAAGTAATTTAAATAATCAAAAACTAGAGTAATGAGAATAATTAGAATTAGTAAAATAAATCTTTCTGGTGTCACCTCAGCGTCACCTCAGTGTCCCCAGACCCCCTCCTGTCACCCCCATGTCCCCTCTCTGTCCCCATCTTGTCCCCAGTCCCTTCTGGTGTCCCCTCTGCTGTCCCCCAGTGTCCCCAGTTGTCCCTCGGTGTCCCCCAGGGTGTGGTGGCACTCGGGGAGGTGACACTGAGGGTCCTTTGTCCTCTCCCCGGTGTCCCCAACCCCCCCCCAAGTGTGGTGTGACCCCTGGGGTGACACAGGTGACACTGAGGTGACATTGCTGCGTCCCCAGATGCCACCATGGCCACCAGCTGCTCAGTGTCCCCTCCATGTCCCCCTGCCCTGTGTCCCCCTTGTCCCCAACCCCCCCCAGCTGTGATGTGACCCCCGAGGTGACCCCGAGGTGACACCGGGGGTGACATTGCTGCGTCCCCAGATGCCACCATGGCCACCAGCCGCTCGGAGGACGAGGAGTCCCTGGCGGGGCCCAAGCGGGGCCCGGCCACCCCCGTGGGGACTGTCCCCAAACGGCGCAGCTCCTCCAGGTAAGGGACACTGGGGACACTGGGGACACACAGGGGACACACAGGGGACACACAGGGACAGGGACTGTCCCCAGACGGCGCAGCTCCTCCAGGTAAGGGACACTGGGGACATTGGGGACAGTGAAGGGACACGCAGGGACAGCCAGGGGACACTGGGGACAGGGAGGGGACACTGAAGGCACCCAGGGGACACAGGGAGGGGACACAAGGGGGGGTGAGGGGGTTTGGAGCTGAGCCCAGCCCGGGATGAGGGTGGGGACACCTGGGGACACTGCAGGGGGACCCCGTGGTCCCTCCCAGTCCCTCCCAGTCCCTCCCAGTCACTCCCAGTCCCTCCCAGTTTGGTGCTCAGGTTCATCAAGCGGCGGAAATTGGATGATGGGCTGGTCGAGTCCAGCCTGGCCAAGCCCCCAGTCAATCCCAGTTTAACCCAGTCAATCCCAGTCCATCCCAGTTAACTCCAGTCAGTCCCAGTTAACTCCAGTCAATCCCAGCTCCCTCCCAGTGGTTCCCAGCTCCATCCCAGTCCCTCCCAGTGCCCTCCCAGTCCATCCCAATCAATCCCAGTTTAACTCCAGTCCATCCCAGTTTAACTCCAGTCAATCCCAGTCAATCCCAGCTCCATCCCAATCCCTCCCAGTGGCTCCCAGTCCCTCCCAGTTTGGTGCTCAGGTTCATCAAGCGGCGGAAATTGGATGATGAGCTGGTTGAGTCCAGCCTGGCCAAGCCCCCAGTCAATCCCAGTTTAACCCAGTCCATCCCAGTCAATCCCAGTTTAACTCCAGTCAATCCCAGTCTAACCCAGTCAATCCCAGTCCCTCCCAGCTCCATCCCAGTCAATCCCAGTTTAACTCCAGTCCATCCCAGTCTAACCCAGTCAATCCCAGTCCCTCCCAGCTCCATCCCAGTCCCTCCCAGTCCCTCCCAGTTTGGTGCTCAGGTTCATCAAGCGGCGGAAATTGGATGATGGGCTGGTCGAGTCCAGCCTGGCCAAGCCCCCAGTCAATCCCAGTTTAACCCAGTCCATCCCAGTCAATCCCAGTTTAACTCCAGTCAATCCCAGTCTAACCCAGTCAATCCCAGTCCCTCCCAGCTCCATCCCAGTCAATCCCAGTTTAACTCCAGTCCATCCCAGTCTAACCCAGTCAATCCCAGTCCCTCCCAGCTCCATCCCAGTCCCTCCCAGTTTAACTCCAGTCAATCCCAGTCAATCCCAGCTCCATCCCAATCCCTCCCAGTGGCTCCCAGTCCCTCCCAGTTTGGTGCTCAGGTTCATCAAGCGGCGGAAATTGGATGATGGGCTGGTCGAGTCCAGCCTGGCCAAGCCCCCAGTCAATCCCAGTTTAACCCAGTCCATCCCAGT
>NW_005054886.1:20444-20800 GCF_000277835.1 Geospiza fortis
TCGCTGCTCTACGCCCCCGTCATCTGCAAGTGAGGGGAATCTGGGGGGTCCTGGGGGTCTTTGGGGGGTCCCACAGGTGTGGGGGGGTCGTGGGACTCAGGGGACACGGGTGACACCCATGTGACACCCATGTGACACCCATGTGACACCCCTGGGACACCCAGGAGCGCTGGGAGCTTCTGCTTTAGGCCCCTCAGGTGTCCCCAAGGGGGTCTCAGGTGGGGATTTGGGGACAATTCCAGCAGCAGTGTCACCTGTGTCCCCAGGCTCTCCTGCCAGCCATGGGGCTGTCCCTGAGGGATGTCACAGGGATGTTCTCGATGTCCCCAGTGTCCCCAATGTCCCCAGTGTCCCCA
>NW_005054886.1:20918-22211 GCF_000277835.1 Geospiza fortis
CCAATGTCCCCGGTGTCCCCAACGTCCCCAATGTCCCCGATGTCCCCGATGTCCCCAATGTCCCCAATGTCCCTGAGTGTCCCCAATGTCCCTGATGTCCCCAGTGTCCCCAATGTCCCCGATGTCCCTGATGTCCCCAGTGTCCCCAATGTCCCCAACGTCCCCAGTGTCCCCAATGTCCCCGATGTCCCCAGGCTCTCGTGCCAGGCCATGCGCCAGCTGCACCCCGAGGCCGTGGCCGCCATCCAGAGCAAGGTCCTGTTCAGCAAGGCTGAGGAGCAGCTGCTGACCCGCGTGCCGTCGGTCAGTGTCCCCTAAATGTCCCCAAATGTCCCCTAATGTCACCTGGCATCATCCCCCTGACCCGCGTGCCATCGGTCAGTGTCTCCAGATGTCACCTGACATCACCTAATGTCACCTAATGTCCCCTAATGTCACCAGGGGTCATCCCCCTGCTGCTGACCCGTGTGCTATCAATAGGGACTGTCCCCAAATGTCCCCAGAGCCCTGTCCTGTCTCTAGACACCTTCGAGGACCTGCTGCATGTCATGTTTTACCCTGCCAGGACCTGTCCCCTGCCATGCCCCATGTCCTCTGCTGTGTCCCCATGTCCCTTGGTGTCCCCTGACGTGTCCCTTGGTGTCCCCAAATGTCCCCAGAGCCCTGTGCCCTCGCTGGACACCTTCCAGGAGCTGCTGCAGCGCCCCCCCGCCGTGTTTTCCCCTGCCAGGACCCCCAAGGCCCTGCAGCTGCACTGGCAGCTCCTGCGCCAGTACCACCTGCTGCAGGACCAGACAGGTGGGGAGGGGTCCTGGGGGGTCCTGGAAGGGTCCTGGAAGGGTTTTGGGGTGATTTAGGGGGTCCCAAGGGGTCCTGGAAGGGTTTTGGGGGGGATTTTGGGGGTTTTGGGGAGAGTTTGGGAGGTCCTGGAAGGTTCAAGGAGCCCCAAATTACAGCAGCTCCTGCACCTGTAGCACCCGGACAGGTGGGGAGGGGGCTTCAAGGGGTCCTGGAGGGGGTTTGGGGGGTCCTGGAGGGGTTTTAGGGTAAATTTAGGGGAGTTTGGGGGTCCCTGGGTGGGATTTTTTGGGGTCTGACACCCCCTGGCCCCGCAGTGCAGCCCCTCCCCAAGGGGGATTTGGGTTTTTTGGGGTTTTTTGGGGTTTTTTGGGGGTCTGACCCCCCTGGCCCCGCAGTGCAGCCCCTCCCCAAGGGGGATCAGGTCCTGAATTTCTCCGACGCCGAGGAGCTGCTGGACGACGGCAAACTCAGGTGGGGCTGGGGGCTCCGGGG
>NW_005054886.1:22983-25081 GCF_000277835.1 Geospiza fortis
AGGCGGGAGATCCGGCGGCGGGAGCAGGAGCTGCACCGCTGGCAGGTGCTGGTGGATTCCATCACAGGTGGGCACGGCCGTCTGTCCGTCCGTCCGTCTGTCCGTCCGCCTGTCCATCCCTGGGTCTGTCTGTCCTTGTGTCCATCCCTGGGTCCATCCTTGCTCATCCTTGGGTCTGGCCAAGCGTCCGGCTGTCCATCCCTGGGTCCGTCTGTCTGTCCCTGGGTCCTTCTGTCCATCCCTGGGTCTGCCTGTCCATCCCTGGGTCCGTCCCTGTGTCCGTCTGTTGATCCTTGGGGTTCTGGCTGTTTGTCCGTCCCCACGTCTATCCCTGTGTCCGTCTGTCCATCCCTGTGTCCATCCCTCTGTCCCCTCTCTGTCCCCGTTGTCTGTCTGTCCCCTGAGTGTCCCCATTGTCCGTCTGTCCCATCGCTGTCCCTCTGTCCCTCTGTCCCCAGGGCTGAGCTCCCCAGATTTTGACATTGAGACTCTGGTGCTGCTCCCCATTGTCCATCTGTCCCATCATTGTCCCCATTGTCCGTCTGTCCCATCGCTGTCCCTCTGTCCCTCTGTCCCCAGGGCTGAGCTCCCCAGATTTTGACATTGAGACTCTGGTGCTGCTCCCCATTGTCCCCATTGTCCGTCTGTCCCATCGCTGTCCCTCTGTCCCTCTGTCCCCAGGGATGAGCTCCCCGGATTTCGACAGTCAGACTCTGGCCGTGCTGCGGGGTCGGATGGTTCGGTACCTGATGCGCTCCCGCGAGGTCAGACCCCAAAAACACCCTACAAACCCCCCCAAAACCACCCCAAAAACATCCCCAAAACCACCCCAAAAACATCCCAAAATCCCAAAAACACCCCAAAACCTCCAAAACAGCCTGAAAATATCCCCAAAACATCCTCCAAAACGACCCCAAAAACATCCCCAAAACCACCCCCAAAACACCCCAAAAAGCACCCTAAAAATACCCCAAAAACATCCCCAAAACCACCCCAAAACCATCCCAAAATACCCAAAACCACCCCAAAAACATCCCCAAAAACTCCAAAAAACCCCAAATCCCCCCCAAAAAACCCCAAACCCTCCCAGATCACCCCAAGATCCCTCCAAAAACCTCAGCAACTCCCCACAAAAACCCCACAAAACCCCCCCAAAAACCCCAAAAAACTCCCCAAACTCCCTGTGAGGACCTCCCCAAAAACCCCCAAAAACCCCAAATCCCCCAAAAACCCCAAATCCCCCCCAAAAACCCCAAATCCCCCCAGATCACCCTGGGCAGAGCCACCAAGGACAACCAGATCGACGTGGACCTGGCTCTGGAGGGCCCGGCCTGGAAGATCTCCCGCAAGCAGGGTGGGTTTGGGGGTTTTTTGGGGTTTTTTTGGGGTTTTTTTTGGGTTTTTTTGGGGTCTCCAGAGGTTTAGGGGTGTCTTCACAAGGATTTTGGGGAGTTTTTGGGGTTTTTTTGGGGGTTTTTATGGGGTTTTAGGGGGAGTTGCTGAGGTTTTTGGAGTGGTCTCAGGGTGGGGGGATTGGGGGTTTTTTTAGGGGGGATTTGGGGTTTTGGGGTTTTTTTTTGGGTGGGTTTTGAGGTCCCCTATGGGTTTGGGGATATTTTGGGACAAATATCCAGGGTTTTTTGGGGGTTTCTGGGTGGTTGTTTTGGGGTTTTTGGGGGGGTTTAATGGGGTTTTTGAAGGGATCCCAGGGTGATCTGGGGGGGCAGATTTGGAGTTTTTTGGGGGGAGGATTTGGGGTTTTTTTGGGGGGGATTTTGATGGGGTTTTTTGGCATCTCCCACGGGGTTTTGGGGTTTTTGAGATGCCCTGAGGGATTTTTGGGGTGATTTTTGGGGCATTTCTATCAAAGCTCTTCCCTTTCTCCACCAACCCCTTCCCCACCCCTTTAACCCCCCCCCCAAAACCCTCAGGGGTGGTCGAGAACCCTTTGGAATTTTTGGGGAATTCCCGGAAATCGCCCGAAATTCCCGAATTTCCCCAAATTTCCAGGGGTGATCAAGCTGAAGAACAACGGGGAATTCTTCATCGCCAACGAGGGCCGGCGGCCGATCTTCATCGACGGCCGCCCCGTGCCGGG
>NW_005054886.1:25835-28297 GCF_000277835.1 Geospiza fortis
TTGGGGAGGGGTCTCTGGGATTTTGGGGGTCCTGGGGGGGTTTGTGGGATTTTGGGGAGGGGTCTCACAGCCCCTCCCCCCCCAGATCGCCAGTCTCCGCTTCGTGTTCCTGATCAATCACGAGCTGATCGCCATGATCCGCAGCGAGGCCGCGCGCCTCGGCCACCAGTGACACCAGTACGGGACTGGGAGCCTCCCAGTGACACCAGTATGGCTCCAGTATGGCACTGGGACCATCCCAGTGACACCAGTGTGGGACTGGGATGGTCCCAGTAACACCAGGGACACCAGTATGGCACTGGGAGCCAACCAGTGACACCAGTATGGCACTGGGAGCCAACCAGTGACACCAGTATGGCACTGGGAGCCAACCAGTGACACCAGTATGGCACTGGGAGCCAACCAGTGACACCAGTACGGACCAGTACGGGACTGGGAGCCCACCAGTGACACCAGTATGGGACTGGGATTGTCCCAGTGACACCAGTGGGGGACTGGGAGCCTCCCAGTGACACCAGTATGGCACCAGTATGGCACTGGGACCATCCCAGTGACACCAGTGTGGGACTGGGATGGTCCCAGTAACACCAGGGACACCAGTATGGCACCAGTGACACCAGTATGGCACTGGGAGCCAACCAGTGACACCAGTATGGCACTGGGAGCCTCCCAGTAACACCAGTATGGGACTGGGAGCCTCCCAGTAACACCAGTGGGGGACTGGGATTGTCCCAGTGACGCCAGTGTCACCAGTATGGCACCAGTGACACCAGTATGGGACTGGGACCATCCCAGTTTTGGACTGGGATCCTCCCAGTAACACCAGTGTGGGACTGGAACTGTCCCAGTGCCACCAGTTTGAGATTGGGATCATCCCAGTGCTCCCAGTATGGGACTGGGATTGTCCCAGTAGCACCAGTTTGGAACTAGGACTGTCCCAATCCTCCCAGTTTGGGACTGGGGTCCTCCCAGTGCTCCCAGTATGGGACTGGGATTGTCCCAGTAACACCAGTTTGAGATTGGGATCACCCCAGTGATACCAGTATGGGACTGGGACCCTCCCAGTGCTCCCAGTTTGGGGCTGGAACTGTCCCTGTGACCTCCCAGTAACACCAGTATGGGACTGGGATTGTCCCAGTGACACCAGTGTGGGACAAGAACCCTCCCAGTAGCACCAGTTTGGGACTGGGATTGTCCCAGTGCTCCCAGTTTGGGACTGGGATTGTCCCAGTGCTCCCAGTTTGGGACTGGGATTGTCCCAGTGCTCCCAGTTTGGGACTGGGATTGTCCCAGTGCTCCCAGTTTGGGACTGGGATTGTCCCAGTGCTCCCAGTTTGGGACTGGGATTGTCCCAGTGCTCCCAGTTTGGGACTGGGATTGTCCCAGTGCTCCCAGTTTGGGACTGGGATTGTCCCAGTGCTCCCAGTTTGGGACTGGGATTGTCCCAGTGCTCCCAGTTTGGGACTGGGATTGTCCCAGTGCTCCCAGTTTGGGGCTGGGCTCCCCCCACCCCCCAGCCCAGTCAGGGGCTGAATTTCCTTGGAATTGCCCCAAAATTTCCCCCCCAAAATCCCAAATTTTGGCCCCTTCCCCCCAAAACAAAATCCCCGATTTTTAAAGCTCCAAAGTTTTTACTGGGTTTGTTCTCAAGTTCTCGTTCATTGAAGGGGAAAAATTCCCAAAAAAAACCCAAAAAAAAAACCCCAAAAAAAAACCCCACCAAAACCCCAAACTTGGAAAAAAGATGGAAAAAGAAAAGGGGGGAAATTGGGGAACCTCCCAAAATTCCCAAAAATTCCCGAAAAATTTGGGGCTGGGATTGGGGTTTGGCGTGGGGGAGGGAGGAGGAAATTCCTGAAATAAATTCCAGAGAAAATCCAACAATGCTGGAGTGTCGTGGGGGGAGGGGGGACCCCACAAATCCCAAAGGGAAATCCCAAATTCCAAAGGGGAAAATCCCAAATTCTGGGGGGAAAATCCCAAATTTTGGGGGGAAATGCCAAATCCCAAATTCCAAAGGGGAAAATCCCAAATGCCAAAGGGAAAATCCCAAATTCTGGGGGGAAAATCCCAAATTCCAGAGGGGAAAATCCCAAATTCTGGGGGGAAAATCTCAAATGCCAAAGGGGAAACCCCAAATTCCCAAAAGGAAATCCCAAATTTTGGGGGGAAATCCCGAATTCCAAAGGGAAAATCCCAAATGCCAGAGGGACAATTCCCAAATTCTGGAGGGAAATCCTAAATGCCAAAAGGGAAACCCCAAATTCCAAAGAGAAATCCTGAAATTCCCAAAGGGAAATCCCAAATTCCAGAGGGACCTCCCAGATTTTGGGAGACCCCAAAATCCCAAATTTTCCCCCCATTCCCATCCTGGCTCTTCCCTCGCTGCCAGCGCGAGGTCGGGGTTGGGATTTTGGGAATTTGGGGGGAAAAATTCCGGGATTGGGACAAAACCAAACCCC
>NW_005054886.1:28345-42635 GCF_000277835.1 Geospiza fortis
GGGGGGAAAGAGGGAAAAAAATGGGGAAAAAATGATGGGAAAAATGGAAATAAAGAGATAAAAAAGAAGGGAAAAGTGGGGGGGAAAGAGGGGAAAGAGGGAGAAAAAAAGTGGAAAAAAGAGGGGAAAAAAGGGGTAAAAAAGAGGGAAAAAAAGAGGAGAAAATATGGAAAAGAGAGGGGAAAAAGGGGGGAAAAATTGAAAAAAGGGGAAAAAAAAAGAGGAAGAAAACGGGGAAAAAAGAGGAAAAAAGGGGCAAAAAAAGGGGGAAATGGCACAAGTGGGATTTGTAAACGTTCCCGGGATGGGATCCCAAATCCCCATCCCGAATTTTGGGGCTCTCAGGAATTGGCCCCCTCGGGGCGGCTCCTGCGGGGCCCTGGGCGGCTCCGGGCGGGTTTGGGGTCCCCGGGGTTTTTGGGGGATTTGGGGTTTTTGGGGTTCTCAGGGGATTTGGGATTCTCTGGGTTTTTGGGGTTCTCGGGGTTTTTGGGGGATTTGGGGTTTTTGGGGTTCTCAGGGGATTTGGGATTCTCTGGGTTTTTGGGGTTCTCGGGGTTTTTGGGGGATTTGGGGTTTTTGGGGTTCTCAGGGGATTTGGGATTCTCTGGGTTTTTGGGGTTCTCGGGGTTTTTGGGGGATTTGGGGTTTTTGGGGTTCTCTGGGGATTTGGGATTCTCTGGGTTTTTGGGGGATTTGGGGTTCTCAGGGGATTTGGGGTTTTTGGGATTCTCTGGGTTTTTGGGATTCTCGGGGTTTTTGGGGTTCTCGGGGTTTTTGGGGTTCTTGGGGGATTTGGGGTTCTTGGGGGACGGCCGGGGTCCGGCTGCTCCCGGAGGTTTCCGGCTCCGCTGGGGGGGCTGCGGGAAAAGGGGAAATGATCCCGAATCCTGGGAAATGATCCCAAATCCCAAATCGCGAGAAGATCCCAAATCCCGAATCCTGGGAAATGATCCCAAGTCCTAAATCCCAGGAAATGCCCAAATTCCAAATCCTTGGAAGTGCCCAAGTGCTGAAATCCCAAATCCCAATGCCAGAGAAAAACCCGGAATTCTCCAATTCTGGGAAGGGTGGGAGAGAACAGGGAGGAGACCCTGGATCCCAAATCCCAGTGCCAGCCCCTCCAATCCCGATCCCAAACCCGATCCCAAACCCGATCCCACCACTCCAGACCCCTCTGAGTGCCCGCCCGGGATCCCAACATTCCCATTCCCAGAAATCCCAGTCCTGATCCCAACCCCAATCCTGATCCCATTCCTCCCAATCCCCATCCTGATCCAAACCCCTGAACTCCCAATCCCATCCCAGTCCTGACCCTGATCCCAAACCTCATCCCAATCCTGATTCCAATCCCAAACTCCATGCCAAATCCTGATCCCAAATCCCATCCTGATCCTGATCCCAGTCCTGATCCTGTTCCTGTTCCCAATCCCAAATCCCATCCCCATCCTGATCCCAGATCCTATTCTGATCCTGATCTCAATCCCAAATCCCATCCTGATCCCAAACCCCATCCCAATCCCAGATCCCAAATCCCAGATCCCAAACCCCACCCCGCTGTTCCAGCCCCACCTGTGGGGCCGGGGGTGGCTCCGTTCAGGCAGCGTCACCCTCGGGGGATCCCGGGGCCGATCCCGTCGGGAATTCCGGGGCTCCTGGGGGGGATCCCGGGGCTGATCCCACTGGGAACGCTGGGGATGATCCCGGGGCTGATCCCATTGCTGATCCCATTGCTGATCCCGTTGCTGATCCCGAGGATCCGGGGCCGGAGCTGCAGCGGGAGCGGCTGGAATAGCTGGGCCTGGGGTGGGAAACTGCGGAGAGAGAGGGACTGGGAACACTGGGAGCACTGGGAATGGCACTGGGAATGGGACTGGGAATGGGACTGGGAGCACTGGGAACACTGGGAATGGCACTGGGACTACTGGGAATGGGACTGGGATTAATGGGAATGGGACTGGGATCAGTGGGAATTGGACTGGGAGCACTGGGAATGGGACTGGGATTAATGGGAATGGGACTGGGATTAATGGGAATGCCACTGGGAATGGGACTGGGATTAATGGGAATGGCACTGGGATTAATGGGAATGCCACTGGGATTAATGGGACTGGGATTAATGGGAATGGCACTGGGATTAATGGCACTGGGAGCACTGGGAATGGGGCCGGGCTCCAGGTGGGATTTTCCGAGTGGGAGACCCCAGACCTGCCCTGGCCACACCAGGAGAAATTCCCAAGGGATTTTTCCAGGTTTTCTTTGGGGGATTCCAGACCCACCTTGCCCGAAGGCTGGGGACACTCCCAGGGCAGTTTTCCTGGGATTTTTCCATGGGATTTTTTGGGAATTACAGACCCACCTTGCCCGAAGGCTCCGATGCTGCCCCTCAGGGCCTCGAGGTCGCAGCCGAAGCGCCCGGCCCGGCCCAGCTCCTCATCGAACTTGCGCTCGCTCACAAAGTGCTGGGGAATGGGGAAATGGGAATTCCCGTGGGAATGGGGAAATGGGAATTCCCATTGGGAATGGGATGAGAATTCCCATGGGATTGGAGCAGGAATTCCCACGGGATTGAGGTCAGGATTTTTATGGGATTGGGGTTGGAGTTTTAATAGGATTGGGGCAGGAATTCCCACGGGATTGGGCCTGAATTCCCATGGGAATGGGGTCAGGATTTTGATGGGATTTGGGCCAGAAATTCCAATGGGATTGGGGCTGAATTCCCACAGGATTGGGGTTGGAATTTTTATGGGATTTGGGGTAGGAATTCCCATGGATTGGGGCTGAATTCCCATGGGATTGGGGTTGGAATTTTAATGGGATTAGGGTCAGGAATTCCCAGGGGATTTGGGCTGAATTCTCATGGGATGGGGTCAGGAATTCCCAAGGGACTGGGGCCAGGATTTTTATGGGATTGGGGTCAGGAATTCCCAGGGGATTGCATTGGAATTCTCACAGGATTTGGATCAGGAATTTCCACAGGATTGGGGTAGGAATTTTAATAGGATTGGGGTCAGAGATTCCCACGGGATTGGAGCAGGAATTCCCAAGGGATTGGGGCAGGAATTTTAATAGGATTGGGGCAGGAATTCCCAGGGGATTTGGGCTAAATTCCCCTGAGATTGAGTTGGAATTCCCACGGGATTGGGGCGGGAATTTTAATGGGACTGGGGTCAGGATTTTTCAGGGATTGGGGTGAGGAATTCCAGGAATTCCCAGCTCACCTTGATGTCGGCTCTGAGCTCCAGCAGCTGCTCCTCCGACATCCCCGGGGCCGCCTCCGTCAGCTCCCGCAGCGCCTCGGCCCGGCGCTGCCGCAGGGACAGCAGGTCCACTGGGAAAAACGGGGTAAAAACCGGGAATTTGGGGATCAAACCAGGGAATCGGGGATAAAACATCGGGAATTTGGGGAAAAAACGCCGGAAATTTGGGATAAAACATCAGGAATTGGGGAATAAAACACCGGGAGTCCCAGCCCGGCGCTGCCGCAGGGACAGGAGATCCAGTGGGAAAAATGGGATAAAACCTGGGAATTTGGGGATAAAACCTGGGAATTTGGGGAATAAAACCTGGGAATTTGGGATAAAACACCTGAAATTTGGGGATAAACATTGGGAATTTGGGGATAAAACAGCAGAAATTTGGGATAAAACATCAGGAATCCCAGCCCGGCGCTGCTGCGGGGACAGGAGATCCACCGGAAAATGGGATAAAATCCTGGGAATTAGGGATGGGAAATGGGGGGAAAATACTGGAATTTAGGGAAAAAACCCATGGGAAACAGGGAAAAACCCATGGGAAATGGGGGAAAAACCCTGGGAATTCTGAAAAAGCCCTGGGATTTAGGGAATTGCACATGGGAAATGGGGGGGAAAGCCCAGGATTTAGGGAAAATTCCCTGGGGAATGAGGAATTCTGGATGGGAAATGGGGAATTCTGGATGGGAAATGGGGAATTCTCTTCCCACCCTCTCAGGAATTCCTTCCCCAGCCCCTGGGTTTGGGAATGAGGGGGAAAATCCCGGGAATTTTGGGAATTCGCCTCACTCGCTTCTGCCTTGACTTTGTCCATCTCGGCCAGCAGAGCCACCTCCCGATCCATGAGGCTGGAGAGGGGAAAAACAGGGAGAAATGGGGGAAAACTGGGGAAAACTGGGGGAAAAATGGGGAAAACTGGGGAAAAATGGGGGAAAATGGGGGAAAATGGGGGAAAATGGGAAAAAACCGGGAAGGGAAAGGAAGAGGGGAGGGCTGGGGAAGCTCCGCGGCAATTCCGGGAATCGCCGCCAGGGGGCGCCCGGAGCCGCGGGAAAATCGGGAATTGGGGCTGGAAGGAGGAGGAGGAGGAAAATCCCACAAAATTGGCCAAAATTCCCACAAAATTCCCACAAAATTCCCCGGAATTCCCGTTTCCCCGTCATCCCCTCAAGCCAGGCAGTTCCAGCCCATCCCAAACCCCCCGGAATTCCCGAATTTTGGGAATTGCTGACCAGATGATCGGGATCTCTGGACAAAAGCTTCACCCTGTGCGGGGAATTCCCGATCCCAAAGGCCAGGAATTCCCAGAATTCCCAAATTCCTGATCCCAGCCCATCCTCAATTGATTCCCTGATTCCAAACCCTCCAGAATTCCCATTTTTCCTGGATTTTTCCCATTTTTCCTGACCAGCTCTGGATCTCTCCAAACGCCACCTTCACCCTGCGCAGGGAATTCTCCATCCCAGCCCGTCCCGAACCCCCAAAATTCCCATTTTCTCCCCATTTTCCTCCCCAAAATTCCCATTTTTCCCCCCAGAATTCCCATTTTTTCCCCAGAATTCCCATTTTTCCTCCTAGAATTCCCATTTTTTCCTGGATGTTCCCCATTTTTCCCGACCAGCTCTGGATTTCTCCCAACCCCACCCTCACCCTGCACAGGGAATTCCTGATCCCAGCCCATTCCGAACCCCCAAAATTCCCATTTTTCCTCCCAAAATTCCCATTTTTCCCCCAGAATTCCCATTTTTCCCCCCAAAATTCCCATTTTTCCCCCCAAAATTCCCATTTTTCCCTCATTTTTCCCCATATTTTTCCCCCCAAAATTCCCATTTTCCCCTCATTTTTTCCCCATTTTCCCCCCAAAATTCCCATTTTTCCCTCATTTTTTCCCCATATTTTCCCGTGAAAATTCCCATTTTCCCCCCATTTTTCCCCCCTTTTCCCCCAGAATTCCCATTTTTCCTGACCAGCTCTGGATCTCTCCCAACCCCACCCTCACCCTGCGCAGGGAATTCCTGATCCCAGCCCATCCCGAACCCCCAAAATTCCCATTTTTTCCCCAAAATTCCCATTTTTTCCTGGATTTTCCCCACTTGTCCTGACCAGCTCTGGATCTCTCCGAACGCCACCTTCACCCTGCGCAGGGAATTCTCCACCTCGTCCCTGAGCAGGGCCCTGAAGCGCGCCAGGGCCACGGAGCAGCGCTGCAGATCCTTCAGCGAGCGCTCCAGGCTGGGACCTGCACGGGGGAAAAAAATGGGGGGAAAATGGGAAAAAATGGGAAAAACGGGATTGGGAAAACATCCCCGAGGCTCCCACAGCCTTTCCCCTGCTTTTTCCCAATTTTTCCCCAATTTATTCCTGATTTTCCCTTCTTTTCCGCCAATTTTTTCCCTCATCTTTTCTGATTTTTTCTCAATTATTTTCCCCATTTTTCTGTCTTTTTCCTGATTTTTCCCAATTCCCCCTGATTTTTGCTGATTTTTCCCAATTTCCCCTGCTTTTTGCTGATTTTTTCCTGATTCCCCCCCGATTTTTCCTGATTTTTCCCAATTTATTCCTGATTTTTCTCCAATTTTTCCCAATTATTTTCCTGATTTTTCCCCAATTTTTCTGACTTTCCCTAATTTATCCCTGATTTTTCCTGAGTTTCCCATTATTTTTCCAAATTTTTCCTGAATTTTTTCCAATTTTCCACCGAATTTTTCCCTGATTTTTTCCCAATGTTTTCCTAATTTTTCCCAATTTATTTCTGATTTTTTTTCTTATTTTCCCCCAATTTTCCCCTGATTTTTTTCCCAATTCTTTTCACTATTTCCCCCCCAATTTTTCCAAAATTTTCCACATTTTTTTCCCCAAGTTTCCCACTATTTTCCCCAATTTTTCCTAATTTTTTTCCCAATTTTTCCTGATTCCTCCCTGGTTTTTGCTGACTTTTTTTTCTGATTTTCACCTGGTTTTTCCTGACTTTTCCCCAATATTTCCCTCCAGAGTCTCCCACTTCTTTTTCCTATTTTTCCCCATTTTCCCACCCCAAATTCCCATTTTCCTCTCCCAAATTCCCAATTTTCTGTCCATAATTCCCATTTTTTCCCCATTTTTCCTTACCCAGTTTCCTCCCCCCGGGGGATCCGGGGCCGCTCTGGAGGCTCCGGGGCGAGCTCGGGGCAGGAAAAGTTGGAATTCCATTCCCAAGGGCTGAGAAAAATCCAAAATTCCATAAAAAATCCATCCCCAAAACCCTGAATTTCCCTCCAGTTTCCAGATTTCCCCCCAGAATTCCCAAATTTCCCCTCAACTCCCAGATATTTTCCCCAAAATTCCCAATTTTTCCCCCCAAATCCCAGATTTTCCCTCAAAATTCTTGCCCCAAATCCCTGAATTTTCCCTCCCAAATGCCCAAATTTTCCCTCCTAACATCCCAAATTTCCACCCCAAAATCCCAAATTTCCCCCAATTTCCTGGACTCGCCCCCAAATCTCATCCCCAAATTCCCAAATTTCCCCCAAAATTCCCAGATTTCCACCCAAATTTCACCCAAAATTCCCAAATTTCCCCCCTAAATGTCCCCCAAATTCCCAGATTTCCCCCAAATAATTCCAGATTTCCCCCAAATAATTCCAGATTTCCCCCAAAATTCCCAAATTTCCCCAAAATTCCCAAATTTCCTGACCTGCCCCAGGCTCAGGGAGCGACTCCAGGGATGGGGAGCGGTTGCCATGGAAACCATTGATGGAAATTCCCAATTTTTCCAGCTTTTCCCAATTTTCCAGCTTTTCCTCCTGCCCGGGGCCTGAGGGGGAGGGGCTGGGCTGGGCTTTGGGTTTGGGTTTTTTCTTCTTCTGGGAAAAAAATTGGGGAAAATTGGGGGGAAATTGGGAAAAATTGGGGAAAAAATGGTGAAAAATGGGGAAAAGATCAGAGTCAGGAAAAGGTGTGCAAAAAATGGGGAAGAAATTTGGGATAAAAAAAAAATTGGGGGATTTTTTTGGGATTTTTTGGGGATTTTTTGGGAATTACCTTTTTCTTCCCAGTCACCGTCCATTCCTTGAGCACCTCACTGGCATTGCCTGGAAAAAAAAAAAAAAGGAAAAATTGGGAATGAGGGAGGAAAAAAAAGAAGAATTCCCAAAAATTCCCTTCCCAAACCCCAGATTTCCTTCTCAGAATTCTCAGATTTTTTGGGAATTCCAGGATTTTTTTGGGAATTCCCACCCTCCATGATGGCCTGCATGGTTTTATCCCCAAAATTCCCTCTCCAACCCCCCCCCAAACCCCAGAATTTTGTCCCAAAAGCCTGGATTTCCCTCTCAGCATTTCCAGATTTTTTAGGAATTCCAGGATTTTTTGGGAATTCCCACCCTCCACGAAAGTGGGAATTTCCACCCTCCCACCCCTAAAATCCTTCCCAAATCCCCTCCCAAACCTCCCCAAATTCCCTCTCCAGCCCCCCGAGCTCCAGAATTCCCAGATTTTTGGGGAATTCCGGGATTTTTTTGGGAATTCCAGGATTTTTTGGGGAATTCCCACCCTCCATGAAGGCCTGCACCGCCCTGTCCACGGCGTTGTCGAAGTGCTGCAGCACCAGCACGATCTCGGTGTTGCTGCGGTTGGGAACCACCGCCCGCACCGCCTGCACCTGAGGGGGGAAAAACCCAGGGAAAACCATGGAAAAACTGGGAAAAACTGGGAGAAATCCATGGGGAAAAACAAGTGGAAAAAATGGGGAAATCAGGGAGACAATCAGGGAGAAAATACGGGAAAAATCGGGGGGAAAACACATGGAAACATGGGGAAATTCATGGGGAAAACACATGGAAAAATGGGGAAATCAGGGAGAAAATACGGGAAAAATCAGGGAGAAAATACAGGAAAAATCGGGGGAAAAACACATGGAAAAATCAGGGAGTAATACAGGGGTAAATCCATGGGGAAAATATGGGAAAATTGGGGAGAAAATATGGGAAAAATAGGGGGAAAATCAGGGGATAAATGGGGGGAAAAACACATGGAAAACACATGGAAAACGTGGGGAAAACAGAGAGAAAATCAGGGAAAAATCGGGGGAAAACCAGGGGAAATCAGGGGAAAAATGGGGGAAAAACAAATGGAAAACATGGGGAAATTCATGGGGAAAACATGGGAAAATCAGGGAGAAATCCATGGGGAAAACAGGGGAAATCAGGGAGAAAATACGGGAAACAACAGGGAAAAACATCGGAAAATTGAGGGAAAATCCGTGGGGAAAACGTGGGAAAGTCAGGGAGAAAATATGGGAAAAATCAGGGGAAAAAACAGGGGAAAAATTAGGGGCAAAACACATGGAAAACGTGGGAAAAATCCATGGGAAATCTGGGAAAATCCGTGGGAAAATCAGGGAAAAATCGGGGGAAAACAGGGGAAAATTGGGAAGAAAATATGGGAAAAATCAGGGGAAAAATGGGGGAAAAACAAATAGAAAACATGAGGAAATATCAGGGGATAAATGGGGGAAAAATCAGGGAGAAAATTAGGGGAAAATCCATGGGGAAAACAGGGGAAAATTGGGAAGAAAATATGGGAAAAATAGGGGGAAAATCAGGGGATAAATGGGGGAAAAACACATGGAAAACATGGGAAAATCCATGGGGAAAACACGTGGAAAAAATGGGGAAATCAGGGAAAAATCAGGGAGAAAATACGGGAAAATTGGGGAAAAACAGGGGGAAAATCAAGGGATAAATGAAGAAAAACAGGGAGAAAGCACATGGAAAATCCATGGGGTAAACATAGGAAAACCAGAAAAAAATTAGGGAAAAACCCATGGGAAATCAGGGGAATGCAGGGGGCAAATACAGGAAAAATCAAGGGGAAAATCAAGGGGAGATCAGGGGGGGAAACCACAGGGAAAATCCGGGAAAATCCCAGGAAAAATATGGGAAAACACGGGGAAAACACATGGGAAAACCATGGGGAAATCAGGGGGGAAACTGGGGAAAAAACAGGGGAAAAATCTGGGGGGAAAATCAGGGGAAGTCCATGGGAAAAATAATGGAAAAATCCCGGGGAAAATCCATGGAAAAAACATGGGAAGTCCATAGAAAAACATGGGAAAATCCCAAGGAAAATCCCAGGGAAATCCATGGGACAATCCCAGGAAAAACCATGGGAAAACCCATTGAAAAAACTGGGAAAAATCAGGGAAAAACCATGGGAAACTCCCTGGGAAAGCCAAGGGAATAGGCCTGGGAGGTGCTGGGAATTGTTGGGGATTGGCAATGGTGGCACCTTCTCCCTCATGTTCTCGGAGGCGCCGCCCTGCGCCCGCACGGCCCCGGAGCGAGCGTCGAACACGAACCCCGAGGGATCTGGGGGGGAAAACCAAATCCCTGGGAATGCTGAGCCTCAATTCCCATAAACCCCAAATCCCTGGGAATGCTGAGCCTCAATTCCCATAAACCCCAAATCGCTGGGAATGCTGAGCCTCAATTCCCATAAATCCCAAATCCCTGGGAATGCTGAACCCAAATTCCCAGAAATCCCAAATCCCTGGGAATGCTGAACCTCAATTCCCATAAATCCCAAAGTCCTGGGAATGCTGAACCTCAATTCCCATAAATCCCAAATCCCTGGGAATGCTGAGCCTCAATTCCCATAAACCCCAAATCCCTGGGAATGCTGAACCTCAATTCCCATAAACCCCAAATCCCTGGGAATGCTGAGCCTCAATTCCCATAAACCCCAAATCCCTGGGAATGCTGAGCCTCAATTCCCATAAATCCCAAATCGCTGGGAATGCTGAACCTCAATTCCCATAAACCCCAAATCCCTGGGAATGCTGAACCTCAATTCCCATAAATCCCAAAGTCCTGGGAATGGTGAACCTCAATTCCTATAAATCCCAAATTCCTGGGAATGCTGAGCCCCAATTCCCACAAATCCCAAAATTCCCTGGGAATGCTGAGCCCCAGTTCCCACAAATCCCAATCCCAAAATTCCCTCCCTGATCCCAGAATTCCCTGGGAATGCTGAGCCCCAAATTCCCATAAATCCCAAATTCCCATAAATCCCAATCCCAGACTTCCCTGGGAATGCTGAGCCTGAAATTCCCATAAATCCCAAAATTCCTGGGAATGCTGAGCCCCAATTCCCACAAATCCCAACCCCAAAATTCCCTGGGAATGCTGAGCCCCAATTCCCACAAATCCCAACCCCAAAATTCCCTGGGAATGCTGAGCCCCAATTCCCACAAATCCCAACCCCAAAATTCCCTGGGAATGCTGAGCCCCAATTCCCACAAATCCCAAAATTCCCTGGGAATGTTGAACCTGAATTCCCATGAATCCCAATCCCAAAATTCCCACAAATCCCAATCCCAGAATTCCCTGGCAATACTGAGCCCAATTCCCACAAATCCCAATCCCAAAATTCCCTGGGAATGCTGAGCCTGAAATTCCCACAAATCCCAATCCCAAATTCCCTGGGAATGCTGAGCCCCAATTCCCACAAATCCCAAAATTCCCTGGGAATGTTGAACCTGAATTCCCATGAATCCCAATCCCAAAATTCCCACAAATCCCAATCCCAGAATTCCCTGGCAATACTGAGCCCAATTCCCACAAATCCCAATCCCAAAATTCCCACAAATCCCCAAATTCCCTGGGAATGCTGAGCCGGAATTCCCACAGTCCCAATCCCAAATTCCCACAAATCCCAGTCCCAAAATTCCCTCCCCAATCCCAAAATTCCCACAACGTTTCCAATCCCGGAATTCCCTGGGAATGCTGAGCCTGAATTCCCAATTTTCTCCCCCATTTCCCACCCCAAAATTCCCCCATTTCCACCCAAATCCCACCATTTCCCCCTAAAATCCCAAATTTCTCCCCCTCAAATTCCCAATTTTCCCCCCCAAATCCACATTTTCCCCCCCTTTTTTTTCCTCTATTTCCTCCCCCAAATCCCAATTTTTTTTGGGATCATCCTTTAGGTTCCATCTGGCTGAGAAAATGGGAAAATGATCCCAGAAAATCTCTGGATTTTCCCTTGGGAAAGGGCTGGAATTGCCTCTCAATAATTAATTAAAGGCAAATAAAGACAAACGAGGCCCCTTCCCCCCCTCTGGAATTAACATTCCAGGGAAATCCTCCCCAATCCCACAAAAAACCTGGAAAAATCTCCTGGAAAAATGGGGGGAAAACCCTGGAAAAATGGGGAAAAAAAAGGGAAAAAACTGGGAAAATCCCAGGAAAAATAATGGAAAAATTCCCTGAGAATTGTGGGGTTCAAAGGGGAATTTTGGGGTTTTTTTTGCCTTTAAATTCCTTTTTTTGGGGCAATTCTGGCTGAAAATTGAGGATTTTAAAGGGAATTTTGAGGGTTTGATCCCAAAAACCCTCAGGAATTTCAGGGAAATTCCCACTGAACCTGGGATCCCAAAAACCCCAAAATTTCCTTTTTTCCCCCTCAATTTCCCAGCATTTTCCCCTGAATTTTCCCACAAAATCCCAGAAAAATCCCCAAAATACCAAATTTCCCCTTTTCCACTTCATTTTCACCTTTTTTCTTTCATTTCCCCCATTTTATCCCAATATTTTCCCAATTTTTCCCTTTTTATCCTAATTTTTCCTCCTTTTTTCCCCCTAATTTTTCCCAATTTTCCCCCCTATTTTTTCCCAGTTTTCCCCCTTTTTTCCCTCAATATTTTCCCCATTTTTCCCCCTCCTTTTCCCCCTACTTTTCCCATTTCCCCCAATTTTCCCAATTTTTCCTTTATTTCCCCCCTTCCATCTCCAAGTTTTGGGATTTTTGGGCTGAAATCCCCAATTTTGGGGTTTTTTTGAGCTCCTACCTTTGGGCTGCTGCTTCCTGGACATCTTTGGCTGCAATTCCAGAAGGTTTGGAGCAGAAATTTGGGATTTTTGGGGCTTTTTGGGGAGATTTCCTGAAAAAAAAACCAAAAAAAAATTAATAAAAAATGAAATTTGGGAGAGGAGAAAAGAATAAAAAATGGGAAGGGAATAAAGGAGTGAAAATGAAAATTAATGGGATTTAAAAGGATAAAAAACCTGAAATGACAAAGAAATGGAATTAGAAGATAAAAAAATGCTGGAATTACAAAAAAAAAACCAAAACCTGGAATTAAAGGGTAAAAAATCCTGGAATTAAAAGATAAAAAAATCTTGGAATTAAAAATAAAGGAATTTTAAAAACCCCTGGAATTAAAAAAATCCCAAGAATAAAAAGCAAAGGAATGAAAAACCCTGGAAATTAAAAAGAAAGTAATTAAAATAAAGGAATTAAAAATAAAGATATTAAAAATAACCTGGAATTAAAAGTTAATGGATAAATTTATCCCAATTTTTCCCGGCAATTTTTTCCATTTTACCTCAATTTTTTCTTCTCGTTTTTCCCCATTTTATTCTCCCACATTTTCCACATTTTTTCCCATTTTCCCCCAATTTTTTCCCTTTTTTTTCCCCATTCCAAATGAGAATTCCCTTGGAAAACCAAACAAAGAAAGGAAACAAAGAAAAGCGGAAAAATAAATCCTTTTTTAATGGAAAACTGGGACATTCCCAAAAAATTTTTGAGCCAGGAAAAGCCAAGATTAATTAGGATTAATTAGGATTAATTAGGATTAATTAGGATTAATTAATTAAGAATGGAGCAGGGGAAAAAAAATCTGGGAATTTTCCTTTTTTTAATGGAAAAATGTTGGAAAATTCCCAAAAAATGGGGGGATTTGGGAGGCAGGATGAATTAGCAGAGATCCAGGGTTAATTAGGATTAATTAGGATTAATTAATTAAGGGATTCAAGAAGGAATTTTCTCCTGGGATGAAGCTGGAAGGGAAAAAATTCCAGTTTTTGATAGGAAACACCCAAAATATTCCCCAAAAATCGGGGATTTGGGAGCCTGGGAAAATCAGGAATAATTAACAGAGAGCTGGAGTTAATTGGGATTTGTTAATTAGGGAATTTTCCTGGTTTTTTTTACTCAGAAAAGGGAATTTTTTGGGATGCCAGGGACAGAAAAAAATTCAGGAATATTCCTAAAAAAAAACCCCAGGAACATCCAAAAAAACCTTGGAAATATCCCAAAAATAAATCAATATCCTGAAAAACCCCTGAAATATCCCCCCAAAAATCCTGGAATGTCCCTAAAATAAAGAAATATTCCCAAAAAACCCTGGAATATCAACCCCCCCTGGATTTTCCCCCCCTTTTCCCAGTTTTTTTTTTTTCCCAGCTTGAAATTCCCAGGGAATTTTTGACCTTTTCCAGGTGAATTCCATGAATTATTCATCACCTCCAATTAAAGAATTCCCAATTTAGTTCCATCCCCGGCTCAAAATTCCCTTTTATTCCCATTTTTCCAATGAAAAAAATTCCTTTTTTTTTCCCCCTGCCCCCAACAGGAACTGGGGGATTTTTCCCCTTTTTTTCCCAACAATTCCTTTTTTCCCCCCATTTTTTCCCCCGTGGATTTGGGATCTCTGATTCCCATTATTCAATAATTAAATTATTTTTAGGATGTTTTCTAGGGTTTTTTTAGGATATTTCTTTATTTTAGGGATGTTCCGGGGTTTTTTTTGGGAATATTTTTGGGCTTTTTGAGACCTCAAAAATCCTTTCAGGCTCCACGAAAAGAGCCCAACAAATCCCTCAGAGCCCCCTAAAATGCCTCAGACCCCACAAAAAGAGCCCCAAAGATCCCCTAAAAGTCTTCAAATGCACCAAAAACCCCTCGGAACCCCTCAAAAACCCTCAGACCTCCAAAATCCCCTCATGAATCCCCTCAGATCCCCCTAAATCCCCTCACAAATCCCATCAGATACCCCAAAACTCCCCCAACTCCCCCTCGCCCCCTCACAAAACCTCCAGATCCCCTCACAAATCCCCTCAGAACGCCCCCAAATCCCCTCAGATCCCCCAAATCCCCTCACAAAACTCCTCAGAACCCCCAAATCCCCTCAGCACCTCCGAATCTCCTCATAAAACCCCTCAGACCCCCCTAAATCCTCACCAGGACCCCCCCAAATCCTCTCACAAAACCCC
>NW_005054886.1:45670-46210 GCF_000277835.1 Geospiza fortis
AATAACCCATCCCGAATAACCCATCCCGAATAACCCATCCCGAATAACCCATCCCGAATAACCCATCCCGAATAACCCATCCCGAATAACCCATCCCGAATAACCCATCCCGAATAACCCATCCCGAATAACCCATCCCGAATAACCCATCCCGAATAACCCATCCCGAATAACCCATCCCGAATAACCCATCCTGAATAACCCAAATAACCCATCCCAAGTAACCCACCCCAAATCACCAATCCCAAATAACCCATCCCAAACAGCCCATCCTGAAATCCCAAATAACTGATCCCAAATCCCAAACAGTCCATCCCAAATCACCAATCCCGAATAACCCATCCTGAATAACCCAAATAACCCATACCCATCCCGAAATTCCAAATAACCCATCCCGAATAACCCATCCCAAATAAACCATCCCAAATAAACCATCCCGAAATCCCAAATAACCCATCCTGAATAAACCATCCCGAAATCCCAAATAACCCATCCTGAATAACCCATCCCGAATAACCCATCCCGACTAAACAATCCCGA
>NW_005054886.1:46220-47524 GCF_000277835.1 Geospiza fortis
ATCCCGAAATCCCAAATAACCCATCCTGAATAACCCATCCCGAATAACCCATCCCAAATAAACCATCCCAAATAAACCATCCCGAAATCCCAAATAACCCATCCTGAATAAACCATCCCTAAATCCCAAATAACCCATCCCGAATAACCCATCCCGAATAACCCATCCCGAATAACCCATCCCAAATAACCCATCCCAAATAACCCATCCCAAATAACCCATCCCAAATAACCCATCCCAAATAACCCATCCCAAATAACCCATCCCAAATAACCCATCCCAAATAACCCATCCCAAATAACCCATCCCAAATAACCCATCCCAAATAACCCATCCCAAATAACCCATCCCAAATAACCCATCCCAAATAACCCATCCCAAATAACTCATCCCAAATAACCCATCCCAAAATCCCAAATAACCCATCCCGAATAACCCATCCCGAATAACCCAAATAACCCATCCCAAGTAACCCACCCCAAATCACCAATCCCAAATAACCCATCCCAAACAGCCCATCCTGAAATCCCAAATAACTGATCCCAAATCCCAAACAGTCCATCCCAAATCACCAATCCCGAATAACCCATCCTGAATAACAGATCCCGAATAACCCATCCTGAAATCCCAAACAGCCCATCCTGAATAACCCATCCCAAATAACAGATCCTGAATAACAGATCCCGAATAACCCACCCTGAAAACCCCAAATAGCCCAAATCCCAAAAAACAGATCCCAAATAGCCCAAATCCCAAATAACAGATCCCAAATAACAAATAACAGATCCTGAATAACCCATCCCAAATAACCCATCCAAAAATCCCAAACAACCCTGCCCAAATCACCAATCCCAAATCCCAAAGAACCAATCCTGAAATCCCATGTAACCAATCCCAAAGAATGAATCCCAAATAACCAGTCCTAAATAACCCAAGTAACCAATCCCAAATCCCAAAGAACAGATCCCAAATGTCAAATAACCCATCCTGAAATCCCATGTAACCAATCCCAAATAACCCATCCCAAATAACCAATCCCAAATCCCAAAGAACCGATCCAAAAGAAGGAATTCCTAATAATTAATCCTAAATAATTTATCCTAAATCCCGAATAAATGGGATTTAACCCGGTCCTGATCGCGGAGGTGGGGGGGGGGCAAAAATCCTAAAAAAACCCGCCCTAATTGGAATTCCTGACACCTCCTGAATCCCAAAGAACCAATCCCAAATCCCAATGAATGAATCGCGAATAATTAATCCTAAATAATTAATCCTAAATAAATAATTTTAAATACCAAATAAAT
>NW_005054887.1:0-2698 GCF_000277835.1 Geospiza fortis
TAGAGCAAGCTTGCAAAGAAGCCATATACCAAACCCTAAAACCCCAGACAATAAAAGAACTCCGAACCTTCTTAAGCATGGCAAAGTAGTGCCAGCTGTGAGTTTATAATTATAGACTTCTCGTCAGACCCCTCTATGCTCTTACTGCCAATAGAAACAGAGATCTCCAGTAGACAAAAGAAGCCACACGGGCCTTTCACCAGCTAAAGAGTGCCCTCATGTCAGCTCCAGCTTTGAGACTTCCAGATGTGAGTAAACCATTCTTTCTATTTTCCCATGAAAGACAAAGAATTGCCCTGAGAATACTAGCTCAAGACTTGAGTCCATACCAGAAGGCAGTTGCTTACTTCTCCAAGGAACTAGATGCAACAGCCAAAAGATGGCCAAGTTGCCTCAGAGCTGTAGCAGCAGTCATGCTAAATATTCAAGAAGCACGCAAGTTTACCCTAAGTCAAAAAATAACTGTGCTAGTGGCCCATACAGTGTCCGCAGTACTAGAAATAAAAAGTAGCTACTAGCTTTCACCACAGAAGTTTCTAAAATACCAGGCCATCATGGTAGAGCAAGATGATGTAGAGATAGTAGTGACTAATATTGTCAACCCAGCTTCCTTTCTCAGTAGAAATCAAAGAGAAGCAGTACACCACGATTGCCTGGAGACCATTAAAGCTACCTACTCCAGCTGCCCAGACTTAAAAGACACTCCTTTAGATGATGCAGAGACCTGGTTCACTGACAAGAGTAGCTACATTGCCAGTAGAAAGCAACATGCTAAGTATGCAGTAGCCACCTGCAGAAAAGTAAGAGAATCTAGACCCTTACCAACAGGCACCTCTGCGTAGAAGGCTGAGATAATTGCCCTGACCCGTGCCTTAGAAATAGCAAAAAGAAAGAGAATAAACATCTATACAGACTCAAGGTATGCATTTGAAGTCGTGCATGCACATAGAGCCATCTAGAAAGAGAAGAGACTGCTGACCTCACAAAGAACATCAAACATGCACAAGAGATAATCCAGCTGCTGGAAGCAGTTCAGCTACCTGAAAAAGTAGCAATTATGCATATTAAAGCACACCAAAGAGTGAGCTCAGAATTAAAAGAAAGAAACGAGCTAGCAGATAGAGAGGCAAAAGAAGCAGCAAAAAGTGAAATAACTATTGAAAGAGCCCTAATTCCAGATAGAAAAATTTCCCTTAAAAGTAAGCCAGAATATAATAAGAGAGATAGAAAATTAATTGAAGATCAAAGAAAGACATATAAACAAGAAGGGTGGGCTACCATTGAAAAGAAGCTAGTAATCCCTTCCCATTTATTGTGGTCACTAGTAAAAGAAGAACACCAGAAAGCACACTGGAGAATAGATGCCCTATACACCTACTTGATTGAAAGAATCGTTGCTAAAAATTTATATGCCACTATTACTCAAGTAACCCGACAGTGTGATCTTTGCCTCCAAACTAACCCCAAAAATACCCCCAAGCCGAAACTCAGTCAGATTGGGAGAGGCCATGGGCCTAAACAGCAGTAGCAAATTGACTTTTCAGAACTCCCAAGGAAAGGGGGGTATCAGTATTTATTAGTATTGACAGATACGTTCTCAGGATGGCCAGAAGCATTCCCCACCAGAACTGTCAAAGCTCAAGAAGTGACCAAGGTATTATTACAAAAAATAATACCATGCTTCGGAGTTCCATCCACAATATCCTCAGATAGAAGATCACATTTCATTTCCAAAATAGTGCAACAGATTCGTAGCCACCTGGGCATAGATTGGGAACTTCACACTCCATACAGCCCCCAATCAAGTGACCAGGGAGAGAAAATGAATCATTTGATTAAGCAGCAAATTGTAAGACTCAAGCAAGAAGTTAATGTACCCTAGCCCCAAGCTCTTCCACTGGCACTATTGCAAATTCGAACTAAACCTCAAGCTAAAGAAAAGCTGAGTACTTTTGAAATGCTTTATAGAAGACCATATAGAATACAAAAAAGAATGTCCACCCACATTAAAGAAGTAACACTGGCCACCTACATGGTAGCTTTAAGCAAACAGCTCAGAGAAATTGAGAAACATGTGGCTGGAACTCGGAGCAGAGTTAGATAGGCCAGTACATAACATACAGCCTAGACATTATGTATATGTTAAGTCTCTTACAGAGAAGACTTTAGAACCACAGTGAGAAAGACCATTCCAGGTGCTTCTCACCACCTTCACTGCAATCAAGATGAAAGAGCAGAATGCCTAGATCCATCACTCTCGAGTGAAAAAAGCCCCAGAAGCCCCTTAGGGAGTGACACCAAGAGACAATGAACTAAGATTAAAACTTATTTAGGCAAAATGAGTATGAGTATATTGCAGTCAGGGTTAGTTCATACTTTCACTTACAGAATTGTTTTGTATATAATTATAACTGAAGTTTTAGAACTAGAGATTACCTCTATCCAAAGCGATGCTGAATGGCCTTGGTCCCAGGCTTTTAATCAGTATACTAGATCCATGGGAGAACTTTCTGAGATAAAAGATTTAAACCTATCCACTGTAGTAATTCATGAAGATCAAGTATATGAAGAGCAAAAGTATCAAGAACGAGAACTGTAGACACTTCAAGAGATCAGAGGAGAAGAAATCAAGGTATCGTGCCAAGTAGTCAATAAGACAGCTTATCAGAGACCAGATGCAATTAGTGTCTCAACCTCT
>NW_005054887.1:3179-14059 GCF_000277835.1 Geospiza fortis
TTTGAAAAGAAGTTTCAATCCTAGTAGACTATAGTAAATTTCACCTATGATCCTGCTTCTAATGTAGCCACTGCCTTTGTGCTTACCATACGTAATGCCACTGTTTATGTTATCCATCCCATCATTGCACTAAGATTAAATCATGAAAAAACAGTGCTCTACCCTTCAGAACATAGAATGTGGGCACGAAAAGTGAATGAAAAGTGGCAAACAGTAAACTTAAAATCCTGCATTACTAGAGAACAGCTGAGATTCATTTGTGAAAGCAATACTATTAATGCCCAAGATGTGTGTCCAGACACTGAATGGAGTATTTGCCACTTCGAAATTCATCCAGTCACTAATCAGAAAACTGTGCTCATATATACTAGTAAAAGTTGTGTGTACCTGAGAACTGTCAGTGCTGCTGTAAAAATTGATAACAACGATGTTATTTTGTCTAGTAGAAATCATTCTAATTTTTGTATTTGTAATTTTGTTAAAATTATCAAGTGTGGTTTTTCATACTTAGCCCCAGTGACATCCCACCAGTTGATTAAAACCAATTACACAATGTATCACAGACTATCACCTACTCCTTTTGAGATAGACCTTACATTAGTAAAACAATTAAACACCAAGACCCACTAGAGATCTTGAAGAAAATCCAAGAAAGCAGAAAGAAAACCTTAATTACTGTCCAACATAATACAAAAGAAATAACCAAAATTCTACAAAGAATAAAACAAAATGCAAATCATCACTAGTAAGATGTGATCTTTGCGTAGTCACCAACTACAAATAGACTCTTTAATAAGTTGTGTCATCCCATTGTAGTTTTGTTAGTTAGAATAAGTTTAAGATTATCCATTATATTGCTAATTCTAAATTAGAGAATACTACAGCGAGTAGCTGTGTTAACCTCCTTATCAAACGTACATAATAAAGCACTAAGAGACACTTATTGTCGTAGAAGTTTGCATTAAGTAAAAGAATTTACTTATTTTCTAGGAAAGGGGGAAAATGAGACAGAGTAGAAATTCTCCAGAGTAGAAATCTATTTTGATTTAGGTGAAATGTACATCTTTGAGTTAAGTCTGTAGTTTGAAAACATAGCTATTTAGCCTGACTGCAAAAAAGCCTAGGCTCAGAGAAACTGCTTCAGTGAAGGACAGAGATAAGGGGGGGGAGACAGAGGGTGATAAAGAGAGACAGAGACTGCTGTGAGAGCAGGTCAACCTAACCTAAGAATTCTTTCTGATAAAGAAGAACTCGTGGCAAATGTCACGCGAAATTCGTAAAAATGAATATGTATGAACCTATTGTGAAATTGTATGCATATGTATTTGAGAGGGAGATAAAAAGGGACCTGAAGTCCCCAGAAGTAAGCATGTCTTTTAAGGAGAGTAATCTCCACATGCATCCAGCGCTGTAATAAGCATACCAGCTTTACACCTTCCACAAAGTTGTGGAGTTTTGTTTATCTCCGCAAAACAATAATATAGTAGTATAGTTTTTAGAATAATATAGTATAGCTTAATAAAGCAATTGTTCAGCCTTTTGAAATCATGGAGTCAAGGCTTGTTATTCCCCAGGTGGGGGATGTCTTTCCACAATAATGGGTTTTCTCCTTGAGCCAGGTCTTATGAGCTCTCAGAGAACCTATCACACCCGACATAGCCCAGCTACCTCAAATGGCATAAAATTAGCAGGATGGCTTTTGAGGTAGTGTTTTAAACAGAAAATTTTTAATAAAAGGCAAAATAACAAAGCTCTTACAGAGAAAAACTGAGCCAGGGGCAAGAGGTTCTTGCTCCTGCTAAAAACACCCCACAAACGTGATTACTTCCTTTGTTCTCGTCTTTTTCTAGTGAATTACCTAGGTGGGACCTTTTGGCTTCTGTCCAATTGGATAGCCCTAGGTTTGAGGTGAAGTCACAAAAGTCCTGTGAGGTGTCTTTTTAGCAAATTGAGGAGAGAAACTTCTGGGCTTTTTTCCTTTTTAAGGAGACAAAGGATAATTTGGTCACTCTGTCAACAGGGGCCACATTCCTACAGTAGCCATTCTTTGGATGCTTTCTAATAGCTTTATATCTTTCTTATATTGTGGCACCCAAAACTGCACACAGTACTCAAGTTGAGGCCACACCAGTGCAGAGTAGAGCAGGACAATCCCTCCGTCAACCAGCTGGCAATGCTGTGCTGGATGCACCCAAGGATATCGTTGACCCTCTTGACTGCCAAGGCACACTGTTGACTTATATTCAACTTGCCATCAACCAGCACCCCCAGGTCCCTTTCTGCAGTGCTGTTCTCCAGTGTCTCATTCCCCAGTATGCCCATACATCCAGGGTTGCCCCATCCTGGGTACAGAATCCAGCACTTGACCTTGTTAAACTTTATAGAGCTGGTGATTGCCCAAAGCTGTAATTTGTTTAGAAAGGGCTCATTTCTTTAACCTGTATCCTGTACACCCCAAGACAGGCTAACAAGCTTTCTCCTCTACACAGAGCCATGGGCACATGGGCATGGGCACACGGGCATAGGCACACAGTGACACATACACAAGGACACACTAGGCCTCTCCTGCAGCACCTCTCTTTTGCAAGGCCAGACTCGCAAGGGATTCAAGGCCACCTCCCAGCAGTTTAGGCTTCACATCTTTAAAAGCACCTAGGACACATTCTCCCATGGATGTTCCAAAGTCTCAGGGGGGAGGAGAAGAGAGAGATTTTGCCCTCTTCTAACGCCCTGAGGATTTTTCACAAGCCCTGCCCCCCATCAATCTGTGGCTCGGAGTCTTTCATCACTGGGCCAAGGCAGGGGCTGGGGCTTAGGCTGCTCCAATATGGGCTCAGCCTTGGGATGAAAAGGAGGTGTTACCAAAAAATTGGTAAAAATAAAAGAAACTCCTTAACACCAGTGTAGTATTAAGAAGCAGGCATTCTTTATTCGGCCAGATGCACGAGGGAATATTTCCTCCAAAATACCGTGCATGCTGAGTACAAGAATGTTCCTGGTTATATACTGTATGTTATATACATATTCATTGATTGTCCCAGAAAAACACACATATAGTAATAATTTCCCAAAAATCATTAACATATTTTCCCTCCCCTTTATGCATGTGTTTTTCTGTCCTGGGGGTCTCTTTGGTGGTCCCTAGTGGTTGGTGACCTCAAAGTCATAGCTGACCGCCTGGTGAACTGGTAAAAGCTGGCACAAGTGAGCAGGTTGCTTTCCAGTTCTCCTTCTTACACAGTGGGCATTGTGCAATTCCATGGGCCAGTGGGCTTTGAGGAATAAGCACTGTGTTAAGCCCACCAGGTATAGACAATTTTTCATCTGGCAACAGAGAGGGCTGAGGTACATGCAAAGTGCTGCAGAGCACTTACCAGGCACCATGGATTAGTCCAGCTGAGGGTCGCCTTAATGGTTCCCACAGATGCTGTGGCCTTAGTATTCTTTCCTCTTAACTGAAATGACAGGGGAGCAATTAAGAGTCCTTTTGGGTGAAGAAACAGACAGCTTGGATATAATTGGAATATCTGCAAAACATTCAAGCAGTTCATTCGGCAAAGTGCACGCATGTATATACACATGCAGGAGCATCTCATTAAATATTAGAAGACCTGTCTGCAATCTACAGGCAGCAGCAATTCTCACCTCTTTCAGTCCCGCCCTATATTAAGGGGCCATGGAGGAGGTTTTTAAAATAAAGTGCTGCAAATATGGAAAATAGGTCGCTGATATTATTTGCCTTAGCACAGAGTCTAATTGTAACAAAACTCCCTTTTTCCATCCATCTCTGCTAGCTGCAGGCTACTTAGTCAGACAGATAGTCACTGTGCAGAAAGCCACTAATTGAAAAGGCAGCACAAAATTTCACTCCACTGTTTGAGAGACAGTGTTCTAGCATGGTCCTTCAGTCTGCCATCTCAGTTGAGGTAGGGGATGAATATCCATGCAACATCAAGGATGGAAGGATTATTGATGTGATAGAAATCCCAGAAGTACCTGAGAATGGTCACACAGGAATTAGGGCTTCTCCCAACAAAAAGGTGGAAGGGTCATTAGTCCAACTGAAGTGCACCTACACCAATGCACACAGCATGGACAACAAACAGGAGTAATTGGAGCCTATGATGCAGCAGGTAAACTACGACATAGTTTCCATCACAGAAACCTGGTGGGATGACTTGCACAACTGGAGTGCTACAATGGATGGCTATAAACTCTTCAAAAGGGATAAGCAAGGCAGGAGAGGTGGTAGGGTAGCCCTGTATGTTAGGGAGTATCTAGATTGTCTGGAGCTTGATGATGGTGCTCATGGAGTTGAGTGTTTATGGGTAAGAATCAGGAGGAAGGCCGAGGCAGATATCCTGGTGAGAGTTCATTATAGACCACCCAAGCAGGATGAAGAGACGGAACAAAAATTCTATAAACAGCTGGGAGAAGTCTTGTGATTGCTGGCCCTTGTTCTCGTGGGGAACTTCAACTTACCAGATGTCTGATAAAAATATGACACAGCAGAAAACAGTCCAGGAGGTTCCTGGTGTTGCCTTTTGAGCCCCTAAAATCAAGACCCAAACAAGGTTAGGTGAGAAAAACTGGTTGCTGTTTAATGAAGGGTCCTTCCAGGTGCACAACATGCCAACGTGCACACTGAAAATGCATCAAAAATGCACGTGATACATGGCAAGTACAGTTTTACAACTTTAGCAAATTAGCATAATTGACAAGAATCCCCAATTAGAAGCACAAGTAATGAAGTAATTCCCCCTCTTGGTTCAGCTCCTTCTGAAACCCCCCTCCTTGCTAGTTGTTTATGTCCAATACATGGGAAAGTGTCTTGGGAAGGTGTCTTGGCTTTGATTCCCATAAGAAGCAAGATTAGAACAGGCCTTCAGGAATTTGTTTGTTTAATAGGAAAAGTACTGGAGTTTGAAAACTATGTAACTATACAATAATAGCCTACAGAGCTACAAATATATATGAAGGATATATATAAGCAAAAATCATTTTGGCATCATTCCCCCCTTTAGAGACAAGACTCTACCTTGTCTAGTCTCTACTCTTTACATTTAGCCACAGCATCGCATCATACAGACAGCTATTACGCAAAAAATGACTACAGATATAAGTAGTATGAACTGTTCCTTTATCCAGGCCCAGTTCGGTAACCATGAAGTGAGTATATGGAGGATATAGTCAAAGTTCAATGTGCTATTTTTGAGAGCTGTCTTATATAAAATTTGAGTTTGCTTCCAAATTTCAACCAAATCCTTATTAATTCTTCCACTCTGGTGTAAAGTCAACAGCTAGTGTTAATGACTGCACACACGCCTCCTTGTGCAGCTAGTAGGAAATTAAGAGCCATTCTGTTTTGCAAAACCACATGAGATAAATCATGGGTTTCATCCTGTAAGGCCGAAATTGCATCTGACGTCTGCCATTCAATATGTTCACTAATGGCTGAGATGTTAACAACTGCTCTCTTCAGTTTCATTACTTCCCAAGAGCGAATGAGAGCTCTGATTATTACACCATGGAAAAGTGTGGAATGCTCAACAAGGGGATTAATGGATCTTTTCATCCTCCTCATCCATCCATTTGGATCTTCAATTTGATCAAATATCGTTATGTTTGGAAGTACAGCCCCAAGGGCACAGGCCCAAACTTTGTCTAGTGTCACTGCAGGCCCCCAGCCGGGTAATAATTAGCATTGACTCCATGATTGCCTGGCTAATCAATTGCTTTATTTTACTATACGATATCATACTATACTATTAAGAAACCTGTAACCCTTACAGAAAGTCTGATACAGCTTTGACCTAATTGGTCAAACAATCAAAACACCATCACCAGTGTCCAATTAAGAAATCACCCTTTGGCAAACAATCTCCATAACACATTCCACATGTGCACAATCACAGGTGCAGCAAATGGAGATAAGAATTGTTTCTCATTCTTTTCTCTGAGCTTTCTCACAGCTTCTCACAGCTCCCCAGGAAAATCCTGGGAAAGTCTGTGCCTGCTCTCTGTGACCAGAGAGCTGCTGCCACAATCTAGGGGCAGAACTTTCCAGGCCTCATTTTCACATATCTAATACCACCCTGACCCATGTGGGGGAATTAGTCTTCATGATGTCTGTGCCATTTTTTAAACAGAGTTTGGATTTACTCTTTCTACGAATTTGGTCTTATGGCAATATGGAGGAAGAATGATCTTTCCTGTGACATTTATGATTATGCAGGGAACCGTATAATTTTCCTGATCAATTAGGCAGCTCAGGGTTATAGGCAGATAGGCCTTATTGACTTGATCCCACTTAAGAGAATGGTTCATTTTCATTAAAACACTAATCAGTGGCCAGTTACAATTCCCATCCATGGCTGGCAATTGAGTACAAATCCAACAGTTGTTCTTATGAAGAGCCTGGGATACGTTTTGGACTGAAATCACATGCAAATTTTGGGGCCAAGTCTGAGTCATGGTAACCAAGTATGCAGATAGCAGACATGAACAATTTAAACCACATCATCCTGATTTGTTTCAGTCTCTGTTTTCCTGGTGGTTTAAGGAGCAGAAGCCTTTTAAACTCTGGAATAGTGCATTCAGGGTCCCTTGCCAGCGACCTTGACTGCGGTAAGGGTAGTCAGCAGGACTTGGATTGGTCCTCTCCACTTAGCTTGCAAGGGGTCACTGTCCCACCGTTTAATGTACACCCAGTCTCCAGCCTGGAACGGATGAGCAGGTGTGTCCAATCTTATGAGTCTGGATAACATGACGAATCTCTGGAGTTTCTGCAAAGTGGAACTTAAAACTATTAAATACATTTGTAAGTCAGTTTCTCCCCTCATACGGATTTCTCTCAGGATATGTGGAATCTGATAAGGCCTGCCATTCAGTATTTCATAAGGAGACTTACGTTGTCTCTCTGCCTTGGTTGTATGCAGACTCTCAGTAATGCAATAGCCAAGGTCTGAACCCATGTCATTGGTGTTTCTTGGCAAATTTTACTAATATAATTTTTAAGGGTTCCATTCATATGTTCAACTTTCCCACTCACCTGGGGTCTGTCCCAAGCAATTCTCAAAATTCAGCTAACTTCCCTGACCACTGTTGCAACAAAGTGTGGCCCCCTATCTGATGACAACCCCAAAGGAACCCGAAATCTTGGAATCATATGATTGAGCAAAACTTTTACCACCTCCTTTGCTGTGTTAGTATAACAGGGGTAAGCTTCCGGCCATCCACTGAAGGTGTCAAAAAATACCAATATGCACCTGTATCCTTTGCATGGTAACTCAGCAAAATCTATTTGCCAGTAATGTCCAGGGAGATGCCCTGCCTTTGTTATTCCTAACACAAGTCTTGCTTATGTCAGGGTTTTTTCTGCAGAAGATTTCACATTTGCTTGTTACAGATAGTACAACATCAGTCATCCCCCTTCCTATTGCTACCTTCCTCAGATGTTTCAGATTTCTTGTTCCCCAGTGGGTACTCTCATGCTCTTGCTGCTCTGTTTCCTGAAGGAGCGGGGGTAGGACTACAACCTGTCTCACTGGGGTGACAGCCCACCCTCTTTCTTTGATTTCAGCCTTAAGGAACTTAATTAACTTGTGGTCTCTCTGATCATATTTTGGGGTAAACCCTGACAGATTTTTTCCTTTTTGTGGTACCACTGCAAGAATGCCTTTTCCTGCAACCCCTTTTGCTGTTTCATCAGCAAAGCACTTTACTAATTCGGGAGCTTGTTTTCCTTTTTGATGACCTTTGCAATGCATAATACCTACCTCTGTAGGCTTCCAAATACTCTGCAGGAGTGCAAGGATCTGTTCAGTACATTTGATTTCATTACCCTGAGCAGTTAGCAACCTTCTTTCCTTCCAGATGACTCCATGGGTATAGACAACACTAAAGGCATATTTAGAACCGGTCCATATGTTCACCTTCTTTCCCTCACTTCGTTCTAGAGCTCTCGTCAATGCAGTCAGTTCAGCTTTTTTGTGATGATACATCCGGTGGCAAGGTCTTGTCTGTGGTTGTCCCTGCATAACCTATCATTCGCTTACCAGTTCTCATGAAGCTGCTTCCATTAGTTATACAGTTCCCAATCTGGAGTCTCTAGAGGCACATCCTTCAGGTCTGGTCTACTGAAATAGGCCTCTTCTATTGTCTGTAAACAGTCATGCTCAGGCACATTGTCAATTAACGTGTATGACAAAAACATTGCAGGGTTCATGACAGATGTTTTTAGGGTAACATCATCCTGTTCTAACAACACAGACTGATATTTAAGCATTCTTCTAGGGGACAGCCAATGGGCCTCCTTTTGTTCCAGTGCAGTTATCACTGCATGGGGCACATACACAACAATGTGCTGCCTAAGGGTGAATTTTTGGGCCTCTTGAATCAAGATGACAGCAACCCGTCACAGCTTTCAAATACCCAGGCCACCCTTGGCTAGCATTGTCTAGCTGTTTTGAAAAGTAGGCTACAACCCTTCACTGGTCTCCAAGGTGCTGCACCAGTACCCCAGAGAAACATTCAGTCGTTCATATGTAAAGAGTTCAAAAGGCTTAGTTAAGTCTGGCAATCCCAATGCTCAAGCTGATATCAAAGAATGTTTCAACTGTTTAAATGCAGGCCTAGTGCTCTCTTTTCACATGATTATTCCCTTTTTGGCCACTTTAAGTGCTCCATAGAGAGGTTTTACCAGTAGCCCATAATTTGGTATCCATAAGCGACATGGACCCCCCCAGGCAGGTGCAAAGAGGAATAGATTTATTGCAAAAAAACAGGCCTTTTAAACCAATTAGCCCTTTATCATTTACATTCTTATGAAGCGTAAAAAACATAATTCCACCAACCACCATAAACCATGACGTGAACATGCACTGGTTCTATAATTTGTTTTCTATAGTTATATAACTTGTTTTCTACTTCTATTTCAGCTGAGTCATTCCCAGAGTGCTTTTCTGGTTAGCTGAAGTAACAGGAGTGAGCCAGGATTTTACAAGGGTTACAAGGCCCTCATTTTGTAAGGTTTTACTTATCCTCTACATCTCCCCCTTCTTTGTTTATGTGTTCTATTGCTAAAACAGTCTGTACTGGTAAAGCCATTATCTTATTAAGGCTACTATTGATCATTTGTTGCACACAAGATAAAACACAGGGGATACATATTGTGATCAATAAAAACATACCAAGGATAACTATGCCATACATGACTAAGCATTTAAGCCATACCCCAAAGCTGAGGTTGTCGAGCCATGAAAACATCTCCCACCAATCACCCTCATCATGTTGCTGTAGCTGTTTAGTAAGCTGCTTAAGATTACTGATGCTTTTATGAATAGATTCTGAATGATCACTTAGGTTCATGCAGCACATGCTGTCGAATTCTTCGCATCCATGGCCTTGAGCCAACAGCAAAAAGGCAATGGCACTGCTTTGCAGTGTTGCATGTCGCACCAAGTCAACGTCAATTAGCATTGCTGAAATAGTGTCACTAGTAGCATTAGCTTCCTTTGCAAGCCAGCAACCAAGCTTGTTTAAAGAAGCTAAAGCATGAGCAGTATCCCCTGATAGTGTTATGCTGCCAGAGATGCACTCTGCAGTATTCCAGAATGTTACCTTTGGATCACATTTTCCTTAAGAACACGTGTGCTGCACCTAACCCAATGCTGCACCACAATAATTAGAGCAGTCTGATTTGGGTGAAACAAGGTTAGTTGGCCAATGGTGCATGGTCCACCAACAGCTTTGCCTGGTAGACCTTTCCAGACATGCTCTCCACATATCCCTAGCGTGTCTAGTTCCTGTGGCTGCAAGGGCAAAGCTGGAAAGTCATGCATCATTCTCAGATCTTTGTACCATGTCTCATCCCATCTTGCAGTCTTTCGCCAGGTGTCCTGACACCACCACCTGGGCTGCAGTGTACCTGGTGCCATGCAGTTTTGCTGCACACTTTCATTGTACAGCTTACCAAAATGCTTCTTGTCAATGGGCACTCCTACCAAACACGTGCTGAAGGAATCACTGGGAGTTGACATGGAAATGCACATGGTCTCGGTATGCATAGCATTAACAAGGGTGATCCATATATTTGCTCCAGCCATCCTAGGGGGTGATCGATGTTTGTCCAGCCAAGCAGGTAACCATTTTGGACCTTTTATCAAAAAAACACGTGTACCTTCTCCCCTAGGTTAGTAAATCAGCTAGGCCTTGCCAGTGCACACCCAATTGTGGATCCTTACGCAAAACTTTTAGAAATTGGTTCCATGCATGCAAATTTCCAGAGCAGTATCACTCTGACAGGGATCAAAACTAATGATCTGCATTCAAAAAATCTAGTGTAAATATCACATTATCTAAATGTTCTTGAGGACCCACATTCCGCCTCTTTTGTTTTGGTTTTTTTTTTTTTTTTATAACATGCACATCTCTTACTTGGTCATGTTTTTGGTGCAGAAACACCTGGGTCTGCATACTTCCAACCAGCCAAGGCCAGGGCTGGTCCAGAGCCAAGGAAGGGTTTCCCTAACATATCCTACAAACAAACCTTTATTAATATCAGTTGGGAAAGTTCCTTATAAGTGAACATTCCTTGCAGATAACTACACTAAGTTATGATAGGTTCTAAAGTAGACAGTTTGGCTTGTCATCCATTCTTAGCTAAATAATCAATGGTAACATAAACAATCTATGAACAACCAAAGGAATGCATATAAGTAACATGAAATAATATCTTATGGCTAAATACCTTTATAAAACTCTATGTATTCTTCTTATGACATAAACAACATAGTCAGAAGTCCTAATCATATTGATGCCTTTTGGGGGCTTACCTAAAAACAGAGGCCAGACAAAATTAAGAGATTAAAAGCGGGTAC
>NW_005054887.1:14097-24323 GCF_000277835.1 Geospiza fortis
CCCCCCCCCCCCCCCCCCGCCCCAGGAGCTACACCCAAAATGGATGACCGGTCACGGGTTTTCACACTTTTATAAGTTTGATCCATTTGCATGTTGAGGATTAATCTTCCAATTACAGCTTCAGGTAATGAAGTCATTTTACCCCAGGTTTGCTCCCCCCAACTCACTTTTGTTTGCATCTCTCAGTAAGATGTCCTTGATTCCCAGGCCTAGAGAGAAATTTTTTTGTCTGACCAAAATGTGAAGACAGTAGTTAACACTCTATATGGAGTTTAGAGCTATACACTAAAGAATTACAGGATTGCAAATATGAGAAATATACAAGCTAAGATCCTAATGCGTCAATGTTAACCGTTTCTTGTGTAAAAATCCTTAAAACTAACACTGTTGCACGAAGTTCGCCCTGTTGCGTGGAACCACCTGTTTGATTTATTGCATATTTCCATTCATGATCTTCTTGCCATGTAATGCCCTCTTTCACTGCATGTCCTAATCTGTCAACAAAAAACATTACATGCACCATGCACCAAGAACAAGGCTTTGGCACACAATAGTTTGTTAGTGTTAAAGGCAAGTAAACAAGACTTCTGCAACAATGTGTCTGAAGAGAAAGAGAAAGAAAATCTGTGGCACAAAATCTGCCAAAACTGTATGAAAATATCCTAATTTTCCCAAGAGACAGTGGCTAGTTATACAGAAAACCACAAATTACAACTCCCCATCTATGATATTTATAAGGGACATTATCAACTATAAGCTAAATTTTTTTATCTGGACAACAAATGTATTGATTAAGCTCTGGTAAAAGCAAATTTTTGGTTCAACTTGTGTACATGGGTAGTTTAAGCACAGGCCCTCTGTAGGCACTTTGCTAAAGTTTCCATTTGCAGAGTCAAATTGTGTATGGCTAGTCTATTTCCGAAGGTAGATATTTGTGGAGTGAAGATGGATTCTAAAATCCATCCCACTATGATTCTTGTACTGGGGTATTTCCAAGTTTCATCACATTTAACTTTTCCCTGTAGTTGGGTTCCCAATGGTGACTCCTTCCACAAGGGACATAATATTCCCAGTGTCCATCATATTCTTGATTCTCCTAAAGGTAAATGTGTAGTCTAGATTCCATTACTTCCCGCCCATACTGTGGGTCCTAATGATTTTACCTTGTCCTGCTGACAGTCCATATCTCTCCAAGTCTTGTTATTTGTTAGGTGAGACCAGGTGTGATTAAGAAAGGTAGAATAATTTCTACAAACACATCCTAACCATAGACCTTGAGCCACCGTCATGAGATTGTATCTCAGGATTTCTACTAGTACAAGTGAGTACAAGTCCCACTCCACTTTTCTTTTATCTTTGGATTCTTTTGCCTTGACCTTATTAAATCAGAATATTTTATACTAACCTGTAAGGAGTCTTCTGGGAAGCCTGGACTTCCCTCCCAGTCCAGACACCACTGAACTGTCTGGATATATTCCCATTGTTGCGTTTGAGGGCTATTACATAGTTCCGGTATTTGACATCCCCAAGGGGTCTAAGTGCAGTCTGACAGCCGATAGATATTTCCTGAGGTTATTTCCAGATCCAGATTTGAGATACTACAATTCTCAAGAGTATCATTCTTACATGTCCATTGTAAGGCATATTCTCCTTCCATCCCTGTCCAAATGGCATGGGTGCTATTTCCTTCTTACATATGTTTCCAAATTTTTGTCAAATTGCTGACTGAAGCTCCCCACAGAACTGGATTTTCTGCAGAGGTTGGTGTTGGCAAACAAGCTGTTATAGAGGTTACATTCTGTAATCTGCCAAAATCTTGCACTAGCTTTTCCCCTCTCTGAGATTAAAAACATCGTTTCTATTATCATTATAAATATGCAATTATTTGTCATCTTCATCCAGATTCGATAAATAATATCCCCCTAGAAAATTATATCATATGCCTAAAACAATAGGATTTATATATTAAAAAAAAACTCCATGGTGTAATTAGTCTTGTTTCTGCTGTGTTTAATATGTGGTTGCTGGTTTTACCCACATGTGATGAACCCAGGGTTCAATTCCTTCCAACTTAAGTGCCATGTAGGTTACCAGGAAGACTTAAAAAGATCCTTTCCACTTTTCCTTCAAGGGTTCAGAGTTCCAGATCGTTACATATACGAAGTCCCCAGGTTGGTATGGGTGAATGGGTGCATCCAAAGCAACTGGTCCTGATAGGGTTATAAACCAACAGTCCAGCAAGAGTTTTTCCTGAAGATATCAAGTACAGATTTAAATCTGTTTCTCCCTTTGAATGTATTTCTCCGGGAATTGATGGTGTTTGATACGTTTTTCCATACAGCAATTCATAGGGACTTTGGTTTTTGGTCTCAACTGAATTCTGACTCGCAAAAGAGCCAGAGGAACGGCCTGTGGCCATTTTAAGGAAGCTTCTTGGCACATTTTGCTAATTTGTCATTTTGTCTTGGTTTTCAAAGTCTGATTCATCCTTTCCACTTTTCCACTGGGCTGTGGTGGTCAAGGGGTGTGTAAGTCCCATTTTATACTGTCCTGGTTTAGGGCAAATGTGGGAGAAAACCTCCAAAGGGTTTATTCTAGAAAGCAGATTCAAACAGCCCCTCCCTCAACTGGTTCGGGAAAAGATTTCCTTGGAGAAAAGTGGAAAAAAACCTGTTTATTTAACAGGCAAAGCATTCACCAGCACAAAAAATGAACAATATTAAACAATAGAACCTCTCGCCACTCCAAAGAGATTACAAACTCACAAAGTCCCCTTCGTGGGTTGCAGTTTGGCTCACTCAGTCTGTTATCGGTCTCTCTGGTGCTGGGAAATACCCTGGTCCAGGCCAGGCCAGGCCTCGGTGGGCCACAGGTGGTGATTTCCCGATGCTCTTCTGTGTTTTCAGTCCAGAGCAGGTTTGAACAGTTCCAAGAAAAATAAAAACCACAGTCCAGGGAACTCCTCTGCCTCAGCTAGCTAAAAATGAACTAAAAGCAGAGGAGACCTCTCTCCCACTGTCCATGCTGCAGACAACACAGTCCAGGAGAAGGAATGTGGAGGAGTGAGTGCAGTTTCTGAAGACAAATTGCGTGCCTCTTCTTTCCCCCCCTTCACTCTCGGAACCAGTCTTAAAGGTGCAGAACTTATTATCCAGCATAAACAGAACGGACGATTGGGGATACAAGAATCATAAAGTCATCCCAGGACATATACCCAGAGTTTTGCTCAGCTGTTGCACCACATCTGCTATAAAATGTAGGCCTCTATCTGAAGACATCTAAAGTGGCACCTCAAATCTCAGTCTGATTTCTTTAAGCATGATTTCTACCACTTCCTTAGCTTTGTTGATGCAACAGGAAAAGGCTTCTGGCATTCTGGAAAAAGTATCTACCAATACCAAAAGATACCTATACTGGTTTTGTCCGGGTAATTCATAGAAATCTATTTGTCAATAATCTCCAGGTGAATTTCCCTGTTTAATTGCTCCAGGAGGTGGCCTTTTCCTATTTATGGGATTGGTTTTTAAAATAAATTGGCCGTTTTACCAAAATTGATTTTGCTATTTCAGTCATTCCCACACAAAGTAAAGCGTTTTGGAGACTAGATATCATGGACTCAATCCCCAGTGGGTTTTGTTATGTTCGTTTTCCATTATTTTCCTCATTATAGAAGATGGAACTATAACCTGTTGCCTGTTATCCACCATCCCCCCCTGATTCTTAGTGGCTTTTAAAGTATTTGATAAGCACTGATCCTTACTGTCATAATTAGGCCTAAATTCAGATATGTCAATTTGTCTTTGTGGTACTAATGCTAGGATGCCTTTTTTAGCTACTCCTCAAGCTGCTTTGTCTGCCAATTGGTTTCCCACTATAGCATTAGTTTGCCCAGACTGATGTGCTTTGTAATGCATCATTGCCACCTCCTTTGGTTTTTTAATTTCTTCCAAAAGTTGTAAAATTTCTTCTTTGTTTAATAGCTGATCCTTGAGCTGATAGCAAGCCTGTTTCCTACCATATAGCTCCATGGGCATGAATTACACCAAATGCATACATAGAATCAGTCCAGATATTCACCCTTTTGCTCGCTGCCAAATTCAAAGCTTGTTTTAGTGCTATTATTTCTGCCTTTTGTGCTGATGTGTTTATCAGTAAAGATCAAGTTTCCAATATTTCAGTAGTAGTCACCACTGTGTATCCTGCCATCAGTTTTCCATCTTTCACGAAATTGCTCCCATCTGTGAATGATTCTAAATCAGGATTCTCTATTGGTTCGTCCCACAGATCAGTCCTGCCGGAATATACCTGTTTGATAGTTTGGAGACAATCATGTGCCAGGGCTCCATCATCCACTGCCTTTGGATTGAGGAACATGGCTGGATTTGTGGCTGCTGTCATCTTTAATTCCACATCATCCTGTTCCAAAAGCTCAACTTGGTATTTGAGCATCCTGATGGGGTATAGCAATCCTTTTGCTCAAATACGGATATCACCATGTGAGGGACAAAAAGAGTTATGTACTGTCCAGTAGCGAGCTTCCTGGTCTCTTGGATCAATAGAACAGTTACAGCAACCGCTCACAAGCATCCTGGCCATCCTTTCCTTACATTGTCCAGCTGTTGGAGAAATAACCCACAGGTCTCCTCCAGGTTCCCAACTTCTGCGTCAGGACCCCCAGAGCTAAATGTTGCTTCTCATGTACAAACAGTTCAAAGGACTTGGTTAAGTCAGGAAGCCCTCATGCAGGTGCTGTCATTAATGCCTTTTTCAGTTCTTGGAAGGTAGTTTGGCACTTGAGAGTCCACATTGTGAAAAACCCCATTCACTTGTGTTAAAATTTGAGAAGTTTCATAGTAATTAAAAAAGTAATGAAAATAGTAATAAAAATTAGGACAATAAGAGACAATAAAAAGCAAAGAATTACGGACGTCCGGGTACCTGGCACTCCACCAAAAAGCACACCTTCCTAACAAAGGATTACCCCTTAAAAGCAATAGCCTATTGCATATTCATATATCTCATATATGATTCAAACATTCCTTTCAAACTAGGGTGTTTCTTCTTAATTTTAGCTTCCCTCCCCCCCATTTTGTAAATCAATCTTCTTGGTTCCTCAAAGTCTGAGCTCTCCCAATAAGGATACAATAATTCTTCTCTTGAGATCTTGGTGTCTGTTGCTGTTATGTCTATCCAGATAGGATAATGCAAACAATTTCTTGATTATCTTTTCCATTCCTTGAGCTAGTTACAAAAAGTATCTTACATCACATAGTTTCTATTTTAATATTATAGCCTAAAAACTATATTTACCACACTGTCACAGACATGTTTTATGAAAAATTCTTTCCTTAGGATTTTTTCTCCTGAGAAGCTGAGAGGCCTCAGGAACAAAATGTAAACAATAATTATCTGCTGCTGTGGAATGCAACAGGTGGATCTGTGATTGGTCTCATGTGGTTGTTTCTAATTAATGGCAAATCACAGTCCAGCTGTTTCGGACTGTGTGGTCAGTCACAAGATTTTATTATCATTCCATTTTCTTTCCGTTGCTCGCTAGCCTTCTGATGAAATCCTTTCTTCTATTCTTTTAGTATAGTTTTAATATAATATATATAATAAAATAATAAACCAGCCTTCTGAAACATGGAGTCAGATCCTCATCTCTTCCCTCTTCCTGGGACCCCTGTGAACACCACCACACCACACTACTTAAAAGAGATTAATACAGCATAACTTTCCAACATAACACATATAGTATTCATTTTAATGTTTGCCAAGAGCCAACACCATAATATGTATCTATAGCAATACCAATTGTCTTTCCTTTGTTTCTTTTAGGGCTTCATAGAGGGGCTTCACTAGAAGTCCATAGTTTAATATCCACAGCCGGCACCACCAGACCACTCCCAGAAAGCCTGGTAATTATCAGATGTTCCATGGTTCTGGACTTTGGCAGATTACTTCCTTTCTGCCAAGGCCAAGAATTCTCTGCCCTTGAGTGATTGTGAAGCCCAAATAGTTCACAGTTGTCTTTCCTATTTGAGCTTTTCTTTTAGTTACTCTGTAACCATTCTGTCCCAGAAAGTTCAACAGACATGGTCATTTGTAGGCATTGGTTTTGGGTCTTCACTGCCAGGAGAATGTCATCCACATACTGTAAAACTGCTCCTTCAGTGTTATTTTTCTTCCCTTGTTCTAACTCTTTAGCTAGTTGATGTCCAAATATTGTTGGACTATTTTTAAATACCTGCAGTAGGGCAGTCCAGGTTAATTGAACTTTTCATCCAGAGGTGGGACTTTCCCATTCAAAAGCAAATATTGCTCAACTATTTTCCTCAAAGGGTATGTAGAAAAAGACATCCTTTACACATGTTCTTCTGTCCAGGGGATCTCTCTGGTGCTCCCTGATGGTCGTAAACCCCAATGTTGCTGTCAGCCTGGCTGAGTTGGCAGAGCACTGAGGTTGGTGGACTTCCAGTTCTCCTTCTTACACAATGTGAATTGTGCAGTTCCATAGGCCAGTAGTTTTGGAGAACAATCACTGTGTTAGCTCAATGGGTGTAGGCAATTTATCACCTGGTAACATTACCAGGATCCAACAGCACCACTTGAAGCCACAGGGGAGTCACTGCAGCTTCTCTGCCTTAACATGAGACATCATCGTCCCTCACCAGTTGTGGTCATTTCTACATCAAAGGGGGAAATAGCTTGACAGGCAGGAAAAAGGCTGTTATTCGGTTTTCTTTTTTGTTGTTGTTGTTGCTGCTGTTGTAATTTTCCTGTCTTTATACATGGATACATATATACTCTAGTAAAGAACTGTTATTCCTTTTCCCATATCTTTGCCTGAAAGCCCCATAATTTCAAAGTTATAATAATTTGGAGGTAAGGGGTAATATTTTCCATTCCAGGAAGTGTTGGGGAAGATGAAACAGGAAAGCCTTATAAATATGATTGTCTGGCAAAAGATTTTGAGGATATAGAAACTATAAGCGAGATTGAAATGAAAGCAAGATTTGAGATACCTTAGTTACTGAACAACTGGAAAACAATGGTGTGGCCGGCTGAACGCAATCCCCTTTTGATGAAACAATATCCTCTGCTTGCAGACAGGTCCAAGGGTCAGAGCAGAAACTACTAGCTTAGCAGAAGGGGTCCAAAGAGTAGCTTTTAGGGTTTAAAATGTAACACAGTATGGTAATGTAGTGATTCTTATAGGCGGTATGGAAATGCTATAGGATTTGTATATTGTACTAGATTGGTTAGTGAGAATTAGAATATTCAACACAGAAGAAGATTTATTGTATTCTAACGAGAACCTCACTCTCTCTTACCCTTTTACCCTCTTACGCTTTTGCTCTCTTACCCTTTTACGCTCTTAGCCTTTTACTCTCTTACCTTTTTTACTCCCTTACGCTCTTACCCTCTTATTCTCTTACCCTCTCATCCTCTCTACCCCTCTCTTTTCTCAGGCCTTCTCTGAGCTGTGGCTGGCAGCTCCAAGCAGGGCCCCTGCACCCACGCCCTCTGCAATAAACCACAAGTTCCATGACCTGGCTTCAGAGATCTCTCGTCTCCGTCCGTCCCGACCATCCTACCCCCCGACGCTACGACAAGGCATGCCACATGCCACTGCAATATAGGAGGCACTGGGCACTAGAGAGGATGTCCCCTCTCCCCACAATGGCAGCTTACTCCTCCCTAATGGAAGCCATGCCACAGTGAAAAGAGACAAAAAGCTGCCTGAGCCGGGCTAAACCGCACTTGCCCCAGGCAAAATACAAAAGCGAGAAAAACCTCTGGGTGCCATGTCACAAAAGTGAAAGCAAGTGCCCCCCCCCTTTCCCCCAAACAAAACCCACATTGGCCTTACACCACACTGTGTTGAGTCTCCATAGACCAGAAAAGACAACCTACTTTCACAGTACCAAAGGGATGCCAAAAAAAGTTGCAATCCCAGTCTTTAAAAAGAGAACTCCCAATTTTCCGAGAAAAAAATTACAATTGTTAGCAAATACCGAAAAGAGATGCTTTTTATGTTACCTCTAGTGTGGGGTCTTGGACCTCTCAGGTCGCCATGGAAAATTCTTTGAAAAGTGCTGGCAGAAGAATTCGTCTCAGGATATAATTCAATCCAGAGAAGTCACTGGGTCCCTAGTCCCATCTGGGTTGACAAACAGTTGCCTAAAATCTGAAGAAAAACTTTCCAAACAACATTAAAATTGATAACACAAAGAGCAGTCTTTGAATGAAAGCTTTCCGGTGCACACATTATACCTATGTGCATCAAATTGTCACAATTCTTATAAGTTTAACTAATTAGCATACCAAGCAAGTACATCCAATAGGAGAACAGTTGACCTGATAATCCACCCCCCCCTTTGATCTGCCCGCCAAGGGTTCTTAGCCCTATATCTTGTTATGCCTACAAAGTATCTTATTATTTCAGCCCATGTGCTGGTGCAAAACAGGATGTCCTTGTTAGAAATTCTTTTCCTTAAAAATAAGACCAAACAGAATTTCAAGAATATGGCATAATGTGTGAGAAAGGGTAACTACTGTTCTAAAGTGTAAGAAAGTGCTGAAAATTATACAGCTATATATTAAAATCTACAAAGCTATAGATATATAAAAAACTTTAAAATCTTTAGGCATCACCACACACCCAAAAACTCTCCTCCCCCACCTTGGGAGGAGGGAGTGTGTGCAAACCTGGTCTCAGCAGATGAATCTGTGGGCTATGGACTCTCCCATCCCGAACCCAGCCTGACACACAACCTGGGTAATAGAAATTTTCAGTTGCAAAATAGAGTTTTAAGACTAAGTAGCAAATTAGATAGAGGAATGTAAAAGTAGACACACAGGATGTTAACTGTATTTCGAATCAGTAGATAATCAGATAATGAACCTAAGTGGTTTTTGTGGCAAAGTTATGTAATTAGAAACAGTGCATGCCCTAATTTTGGGGTCTCTCAGTGAATATGACCACCAGACACTCTTTTAGATGACCCTCTAAGACCATAAAAGGACTTCCAGTAAGGGGTGGAGGCATGTAAATTAGTTCTAAGGAAAGTTATGTTTCTGTATTAGCTAGGAAGTACATTGTAATGAATATGTATGATCGTGATGGAATAAATACCCTGTTGTAAAGCTTCACAACACACATTTAATTAGAGGAAAAATCCTCCAAAAGTGTCTGGTACTGTAATAAAGAATACCTACTTTCTAATGCTTTAAATTGTGTCAGAAAGTTTATTTTCCAGCTGATTTTGGTATCAAGCCAGAACTGGTTTTCAGGACAGCTGCTGGGTTTGGCTTTCTTGTGGATATGTTCATCTCCCTCAGCTTTGTTTATTTCTCCCTAAAACTGAGATAATTGGACAACAGTGTCACCTTTACCTTATCTCAAGTTCCCTTAGGTGGTTTAACTCAGTCCAAAGAGGGGTGGGCTTCAGTGGTCACAGCTTCTTTATACGGTTTTGTCATAATGGGCAAAAAGTCCTTTATACCAATGTTTAAGCCATTAACCTTAACAGTTCAGTCTCTCACACCTGTCCAGCTGCAGAGCGGAGTGATAGAGAGGCTTTGGTGGGTGCCTGGCATCCCGCCAGTGGCAACCCACTACATCTGATCACCAACACTGTGGTTTATGCTTTGCTACTATAATAAAATACATATTTAAATATTTTTAAAGTAGTTCTTTCACAAAGCATTCTTTCACCTTAGACTCTGAAAGGAATTCACACCTCAATAAAATAAAAATAAGAGTGGCACCTGAATAAAGCATTAGTCTGTGACCACCTACATGAGGAACTCTAAACAACTCTTCAAGACATTTCTTATTGAAATTAGGTTTCCTAAGCTTCAGGCAGATATTTCAGAATATCTCTGGACTTCTATTACAGAGGGGTCTGTCGGAGACATACAAAAGACACAACTCTCAAAGGTCCTTGTGACAAACAGCCTCAAGTTTATTCTCGCAGCTCCTTTTATAGAAGCTTCAAATTTCCCTTACACTGGTGATGGGTTAAAGCCTCAGCACCATCCAGCTCTCTGGCCGATGATACATCTGCATTTAGAGCTGAATGACATTGGCTGAGGGTCCCTGTGTAGATCTGAATCCAACCTATCCTTGTTCACCCAGGGACTTGTTTACTTCTAGGCTGGTTGAGTTTGGGGGGCAGCTTTGAGAGAACCTTTTGGCTGCTGTAGGAGCGGCGGGAGCG
>NW_005054887.1:24419-25848 GCF_000277835.1 Geospiza fortis
GATCTGCCGGTTTTTGGCTTCTTTTCTGCCTCTGTCAAGGTCGGGATTGAAGGCGCTTGAGACGATATTTCGTGTTCCTACTCAGGTGTTTATTATTTCTTATCTATATTACAGTCTTACAAGTCGTGAGTTCTACAGCATTCTACTAACAAGCTACAAAATGGCTCACTATCTTTCTCTACAAGGTCTTCTAAGGCTAAACTATCCAATTAAGAAATGACACCTAAATTATTTTCACTTTTAACCCAATAACTAATCCCTTGTGTTTCGCGATGTGGACTTTTCTGTCCAATTGCAAAACACCACCCAAACCCATGAAGAAGAAGGAGCAGCCATCGCCCTAAAACCTCCATCTTGCCCCATATATATTGCTATATTCTAAAACCTTAAACTGTAAGTTTTCTGTTATGGGTAACCAAAAATTTGTTCATTGAACGTAAACAAAAACCTTAGCTGCCAGCCTTGTTTAACAGGAAACGAACAAACCTTCGATAAGCCAGCAGGAAATCCCACTCAGAAAAGAACCGCTCGCTTGCAAAAACAGGAGGGTCGTATCACCAGGAGGCAGGAAAAAGACCCCCAGCAACAGACCGAGCAGAAAACACGTACACAGAAGCAAGAACATGTATGCAGGAAGATAAAGTGAATAAAAAGGGGACTCAGAACCCTCAGACCGCTGCGAGCCTCAGGGAGTGAAGATTCCCAGCCGCCGCCCAGCACTGGACCCTTGCTTATCACTGCTTGCTAAATAAAGCAATTTGTATTCTAATCGAATTGGCTCGGGGAATTCTTAATTGGCCTAGAGAATTCACAAACTTTATATATAACAAATTGGTGCCGTGACTTGGATTCAGACAAAGGGAGGCTCGAGTGCCTTAGGGGGGGCGCCCCACCATTTTGGTGGCCCCAAGTGCGGCTCAGTCACCCTAACACCTGGACCGACGAACCTAAATTCGGTGATAAGCAAGGGGTGGGACTGGTAACCCAGTCTGATAATAGCCCAGTAAACTTTGTGCACGAAGACCCGAACGAAGACTCAGGGACGCGTGAGTATTAGCCGGTATCCCGTTCGGTTTGGGTTGGTTTTCCCAGGGTGTGGTGAACGAGACGTCCAAAGGCGGATGAAGTAAGAGGCACCCTCCAGTAGTGCAGTTCTCGTAGTCCCGCGAGGGGGCGAGCCACGACTGAGGGGAGCGTGTGTGTGTGTGTGTGGAGACACTCTGGAAGATGGGGAAGAGGAAAAGCAAGCCCTCTGACTCCATGGGGAGGGAGCCCCCGACGAAATTGCCCGCGATACCTCAGGATAGCCCATTAGGGCTAATGTTAGAGTCCTGGGATGACTTTCCCTCTAGGAAGGGAAAGGACAAGGCAAAAATGATTAATTACTGCATGGTAGTTTGGAGTGGCAAGAAGTTAGATTCTGGCAGCA
>NW_005054887.1:35971-45032 GCF_000277835.1 Geospiza fortis
AGGGCCGTTCTTAGTAGGCATGATGAGATGTCCCGAGGTCCCGGCCCCTGCCTACTTTGTCTGGGTCTTCCAGCTTCTGGGGCGCTGACGCGGCTCTGTCTGCCTCAGTGTTTCCCAGGTTTTTTGAGTCCCAACTGCAGGTGCTGTGGTATGCGATATGACATATGCCATAAGGGTATGATATTTGTCTTGAACTCTGTGTCATGGTTTTGACACTGGCTCAACACCAGTGCGCCCATGAAAAATCATTCACTCATTCTTCTCTGCTATAGTTAAGCAGAGGAGGGGGAAAGAACAACAAAAAAAAGTTCATGTGGGTGAGATAAGGATTAGGAGAAAACACTTTAAGGGCAAAACAGGCTCAAAACTTGAAAGGTATAAAGAAAAATTTATAAACAGTGTAAGAAATGAAGCTCACTCCTCAGCTGAATTTTGAAAAATTTAATAAAGGACAATAGGGGACAAAATCAATAAAACAAAAGTAACAGTGCTGGGTGCGTAGCCGTAGCCAGAGACGCACCAGCTAACCATAGCAACCCTTCTTATATACCCTTTCTATTGCATCGGTTAAATACATATTCATAAACGATTATACATATTCAAACATTTCCCTGAACTAGTTTACATGTTCCAGGAATTTTTAAGAATGGGCCCTCCTCTGATCCACCTTTTTAGAGGATGAGCAGTAATCTTGGTTGTGGTTTTGAGGGTCGTGTGTCACCTCCTCACAGCAGCCCCCTGTTCCGTGGTTTCAGCAGGTGACAGTTGTTGATAGTCAAAGTGTCAGTAGCAGGGATTCTCATCGTGCCTGTTCCTCAAATGTTATCTGACCATGCAGATGGTTTAGTTATTTCAGTTATTGCAAGTTAACCACAAGTACTCCAAAACAACATCCGCTATTTCACAAATATGTCTGAGTTATTTTAATTATTGACAATTAGCCACAAAAATAAAAGCATTAGTTATTATTTCACAACTGTATCTTCATAACTGTCCTGTTCCACTGTAAAAACGGTCGTTGGGGAGGATTATTTTGATAGATTTTTTGGGCGAAAATAAAGCACAAATGCGGCAATGTTATATTTGAGAACTGTTTATTGATTAAAAAAAAAGATAAGTGTTCCTATTAAAGGGGGATAGGAAAAGGAGCAGAGAGAGGAAAAAGAGAGAGAGAAGACAGGAGAGAAGGACAGATATTCATGTTTGATAAGGTCACTGCCCAGTACTTCCACAATTTTTATTTAGTTGAGGCATCAGTGAATTAGGCATTTTGCAAGTGTAGGGAGAAGAGTGGTACTATTTTTATTATGGAAGAAAGAGGTGTGCCACCTTCCTGACTTAAGGATGAGCTGTCCTTGAATAGTTAGTAATTTAGTAGTCTCTTTTGTTACTTTGAAGATGTTACAGTAATGTTCTATTTGCGCATACTACTTCCTAACTGAAGCTCTTTGGACCACCCCATCAGGGGGAGTTATTCATGTTAAAACTGGCTTTATTACTTTATATGGTTCTTTCAGCACATGAGTGCAAATTGAATTTGTTTTGCTGAAAGAAATAAAACAACATCTCTGGAAACAGTAAGTACATTAACAAACATTTTAACAGACACACTGTATCACAAGGGTGGTGCTCTTTTCAAAGGGTACTCTCTTTTAATTATTATGGTTTCCCAGTCTACCCCAAGGTTTTTTAGTGGATTTTGTTTCACATACATAGGAATTTGAGGGAGGTAAGGGGTTATTCCCTGAGTATTTCCCCTGCAATTCCTCTAGCAGCAGTTTTTCTCTGTGCTTTGATGCAGCTAGTAAAGTTCTAAGGTGGTCATTTTCGATTCTAAGTTTTCTAATCCAACCTCCAGCTCCCCTTCCACCTGAGCTGGGCAAGGTTTTCACTTTCTCTGTATGTCACTTCTCTGGTGTACCATCATCTTTATTCAGATCTATTAAGGGGGGCGTATCTGGGCTTATATTATATTTCTCTGTATGTGTTTTTTTGAACATTTTGTCTGGCCACTCTGACACTACCTGTTCTAATTGGTTTGTGGAAAGACCATTTCTCAGAATCTCTGCTGGTCAGAGTGACTCTGAGATACATACAAGCTTCTTTTTCCCAGCCCGGCCGTCGAAGATGGAGTCAGGATTCTTCTGTTCTCGTTCTCAAGGTTGTTTATTATTTCTTATCTATAATATTCTTTCTCTGACCCGCCGCAGGTCTGTCTGGCAGGTCGAGTTGAGGCACACTGCCTGCCTCAGAGGCGGTGTTATCTTTTTATACTAAAAACTATATGTACATTATTTACAATAACTTCCCAATACCTATCACCTATGTTAGACAGTGAGCTTCTACTCTAAACCAATCTAAACGTGCCAACATCACCCAGAAGATGGAGGCCAAGAAGAAGAAGGAGAAAGACTGGACATGCCCAGATTCCTCCATCTTGTCTCCTGAACCCTCATTCTAAAAAATCCCAAAAATCTATTTTTCACCCCGTGACCAACTAACTATTATTCTACTTAAATTCTCTTGACTTGCAATTCTTCATATAAAAGTTGGTAATTGTTTTTTCCAAGGGCTAAAACAACCATTCATTATCTTTTTCAGGATTCCTTTCTACCAACCTTGTGACCAAATTGCCTATCTCATGAGTGGACGCTTCCATCCACTCGGGTTGGAACAGGAGGAAATTTTGGGTGAAATTTTTTCATTAAATTGAATTTATCTCACTCTGTAAGTCTCTAATTTGTTGACTACTGGTTTTATTTGACTGTATTTTCACCCAAAATTAAATAATCCTTGGGCTACCTCTCCCCAGGTCTACACCTTGCATCCTCTGGCAGTGCTATCTCTTAAAGGGAAGGAGATGGTATTATCTAAGGCAGCAGCCACTCTTTCAAGTGGGGCCAAAGCCTGTATTTTCCCTTGTAATTGTATTGCCACTGGTTTCAGAGATTCAGGAAGCCCTCTTATTAATGGGGTCATCCGGTCAGCATCTACTTTCAACATCATAGGTGATTCTTGTGAAGGCGTTAGTTTACACCCATACATCATTTGGATGCCTGCTGCTTTCTGAATACTTTCTACTAATCCATCTGTGGTGCTTCCTTCCACCCGGCGTGGGTGCACTCTCACGAGCAGCAACCATGCTGCAAACGTGAGTCCCTCTCACAGGCAGACAGTCCTCCCAAAACTGCTGTGGCATGGGTTTCTCTTCACACGGGATGCAGTCCTCCAAGGACAGGCTGCTCCAGCCTGGAAGCAGGGGTCCCCTCTCTCCACCCGGTCTTCCACTAGACCACAGCCTCCTCCAGGCATTCACTTGCACTGGCATGGGCACGTCCCCCACAGCCTGTGGGTGGATCTCTGCATCTCCTGTGGATCCCCATGGGCTGCAGGGGGACAACCTGCTTCATCATGGTCTTTGCCACAGCCTGCAGAGGAATCTCGGCTCTGGTACCTGGAACACCTCTTCCCTCTTCTTCTCCACTGACCTTGGTCTCACCATGTTGTTTCCCTCACATATTCTCACCTCCTCTTGTCTGACTAGGAGCAAAACCCGTGACTTTGTTTTGATTTCCTTCTTAAATATGTCATCACAGAGGCGTTACCAGTCTCTCTCATTAGCCCAGTTTTGGCCAGCAGCATGTCCATCTTCAGAGTGTGAAAAATGCCAATCACTTGTTTTTAAATTTTTAAAAGTTTAATAGTAATAAAATGGTTATAAAGACAGTAATAAAAATTTGGAAAACTAGGATTAGGACAATACAAGACAATAAAAACAAAGAGTTACAGACAGTCTGGGTACCTTTTTCTGGGCAAAATAAGCCCAAAAAAGGACACACGTTAACAGAGGATTAACCCTTAAAAACAATAGCCTGTTGCATATTCATACACCTCATACATGATGCATAAATTCCATTCAAACAAAGGATTCTGTCTGGTCCCTGTCAACTTCTTCCTCTTAATCCTAATAGCATCTCAGGGCTGAGCAAGGCGGGAAGAAGTTAGTTTCTTCTAATAAGACAGCAATAAATTCTTTTTCTCTGAAAGATTTAGGTGTCCTGTGGCTGCTATCTCGGTGTGAGTACCTCTTTCCTCTCTTTAAAAAAAGTATCTTACATAGCATAGTTTCTATTTTAACATTATGTTATAACCTAAAACTATATTTAACACACTACTTAAGAAAATTAATACAGCATAACTTTCTAACATAACACATATAATATTCATTTTAATATTTGCAAAAAGACAATAATAAAATATGCATTTTTCACACTTTTAATCACAAAGTCGTGATAGTATCTATTACACCTTGCACTCTGTGCCAGTGTTCGGCAGCCCACTCCAAACCAGGCACAGAGGGTCTAGCTCTGAAAGTTTTTAAAAATTCAAGCAGCAGAACAGACAGGTCCCGTCTTGCTTTTCTTCCCAGGTAATATGGTCCATTGTGGGTGGGTGCTTATCAGTTTTTCAGGCAGATGATTGTTGGGGGAGGGTCACACTTTAACTTAATGCCTGAACTAAGCACACTCCAAACACATGCAAACGTTTTCCATACTGTCACAGACATTTCTTTTATGAAAAATCCTCTCTCAGGATTTTTCCTGCTGGAGCTGAGAAGTTTCAGCAACAAGATGTAAACCATGATTATCTGCTGCTGGGGAATGCAACAGGTGGATCTGTGATTGGTGCTGGTGTGAATGTTTTGGTTCAGTGACCAGTCACAGCAGAGCTAGCTCTCAGAGAGAGCGGCCTTGTTATTCATTCTTTCTTTTCTATTCTTAGCAGCAGCTTCTGGAAACCTTGCTTTCTTTTTCTTTTTAGTATAGTTATAGCATATGTATATATCATAAAATAATAAATCAAGCCTTCTAATAATGGAGTCAAGGATCTCGTCTCTTCCTTCACCCAAGAACCCTTGTGACAACCGTCACACCATACCACATTAACTGTATCTCTAACAGTTGGGTGAGCTTCTATCCAATGAGTTAAACGGTCTATTATTACTAATAAAAACTTCCATCTCTGCATTTGGGGAAGTTCAGTAAAGTCCACTTGGATACTTTGAAATGGTCGCAGAGCTAACCCGCAGCCTCCTAATGTTTTTCTCATTACCTTTTTATTAACCTTTTGGGAAATTATACATTTCTCAGTTACTTGCTTTGCTAATCCAAAGATCCTAATGCATCCATAATAATTCCTTAAGTGATCACACAAAGCCTGAGTACCCCAATGAGTCTTCTGATGTATGTCTTGTAATATTTTCCTAGTAAGGGGCTTATTAAGTACCTGCCTAGGGTGAGGGAGTTTCCATTTCCCAGACTGATTTTACTCTCCTCCTATCTTACTTAACTCCTTCTCTTCTGCTTCACTAAATATTGGAATTTCCAATTCTTCCTTGCTTGCAGTCAATATTAACACAACTTTTTTGCTCCCATTTTCTGCTGCACCTCTAGCCTCTTCATCTGCCAAATTATTTCCTCTTATTTCTGAGGTCATTCCATATAATTCACAAGATTGAGCAGACCAATTTGAAGGCAATTTCCCTTTTTCAATGGTTTGCATATTTTTCCCAACGACTAAAGCATATCCTGACATCCTTTTCCCCTGTAAGCATCTAGATGAACCATCAGCATATATTCTTTCCTCTTCTGGGAGGGCCTGTTCTGCTAGATCTTCTCAAACTATAGTTTGGAACTGTATAACTTCTAAACAATGATGTGTTAAGTCTCTCTTTGGTTCTCCATATAAAACTTGTGCTGGGTTCAAACTTTTGTTTATTTCTAGTGTCAAGTCAACACTGTCTATCACAATTGCTTCATAATTTAACATCCTGGAATCTGTTAACCATTTTTCAGCTTTTTGATTTAACACATTTCAGACTGCATGAGGTCTGCACACAATTAGTTTGCTTCCAAAAGTAAGTTTACGGCTCTCCTCTACTAGGATGGCAGTAGCTGCTATGGCTTTTTTAAATAATTTGCAGCTGCTATGGCTTGAATACATATTGGCCAGCCACAGACCACTGGATCTAGCAATTTAGATAAATAGGCTACTAGCCTTTTCACTCGTCCTCATTCCTGAACAAAAACTCCATGAGCTACTCCATTTTCCACATTCACATTCAGATAAAAGGGTTTTTCTAATGAGGGTGAACTCAAAGCTGGTACTGAGGCTAATTTAAACTTTAGTTCCTGTAATTTACTGTCATCTTCTTTGGTCCACTTTACCTTGTCTTCCTCTGTCAATTTCTCATATAAGAACTTCACTGCCTGAGTATATCTTTAAATCCACAGCCTACATTATCCCAATAATCCAAGCAGTTGTCTAACTTTCTTCTTTGAAGAGGAGGGGAGGTATAAAATTCGCACAGTCCTCTCAGGATTTAGTTTTTGGCTACCTTTATTTATTAAGTGACCGAGATACTTCACCTCTGACTCCACAAATTGTAATTTCCCTTTTGATACTCTCAATCCTTTTTCCCCATGAAAATTCAGAAGTTTTATAGCAGTCCCTATAGGAGTATGGAAATAATGTAATATTTCTTCTAAAGCTTGTCCAAATAAATGTGGAGACTCAGTAAACCCCTGTGGCAGTTTTGTCCATCTTAATTGCTCTTTTTGTCCAGTACTTGGATCCTCCCATTCAAAAGCAAAAATATTTCTACTATCTTTTGCTAATGGGAAAGCCCAAAATGCATCTTTAAGATCCCCCACACTAAACCACTGATGTTGAGATGGAATTTACTTAAAAGGGTATAGGGTTTAGGTACCACTGGATATCAGGTCCAGGTCCTTTGTTAACTTGCCTTAAATCTTGTACTAATCTGTAAGTCCCATCAGGCTTCTTTACTAGGAGAATAGGAGTATTATGAGGAGACATAAAAGGTTCCAATATCCCATCCTTTATCAATTCTTCTATTACCAGCTTTAAGCTTTCTCTTCCTTCTAATGATATAGGGCACTGACACACACATATGGGACATTCTTCTCTCTCAATTGTTGCCCTTATGGGGTCAATATCCAATCCTCCCCTATTTCCTTCTCAAGACCGAACTTCTTTGTTAATCCTTCCCTCATCATTTTCGCAGAGTTTTAGCACTTCAGCTGTCATTTTCCCTTCTTCAGGTATAATCCCTATTCCTAATTGTACCTGCATGTCTCTCCCCAGTAAGTTGCAACCCGCTCCAGGGACTAATAAGACATTTCCCCCCCCCCTACTAGGTTTTTGATTACAGGAACCTTAAAACCTTCTCCTTTAGCTCCCGTTACTTTTATAATGTCATTGCTTACATTACACGCCTTTGGAATAGTAGCTACACAAGTTCTCTCTACCCCAGTATCAACTATAAATTCTAATACCTCCCCCTGGGGGGCTACTTTTAAAGTTATCAAAGGTTCTAGATCCTATTTATCCCCCAGGAAATAGAGCCCCAGACATCCCTAGTCTGCTGATTCTTCTGAATATCTCTTGGAATACTTTCAGGTTCTTCTTTAGGCAAGGGAAATCTCTCTTATAGTGTCCCTCTTCTCCACAATAGTAACAGACATTTCTGGTTTGCTCCTGAGATTTTAATCGTGCCAGGGTTCTGTTTCCTCCCTTTTCCTTATCACTAAAGCCTGAATATCTGGGAATGGTACCTGGGGGCTTCAGATCCCTTGGGGAGTTACTCCCTTGCATGATGGCTATAATAGTTTTATCTTTTACCTCAGTTTTTTCTTCATCCCTCCGTACATAAACTTTTTAGGCTTCTTTCAGTAATTCATTTAACCCCTTATTGTAGCGGTCCCTATGGACATGAGCAAAGCTCCATGGAGAATTTGAATGAGAGAATGAGACAGCATTTTTACTTCCTGACTTCTTGACCCCCCGCCCTAGAGCATATCCCTGTAGCCCTATAGGTTAGGACTTTAACCTTTACCATTGGTTCAAACTGAATCCTTCTAAATCCTATAAAAGGGGCATACTTTAGCCCACTCCTCAGAATGAGCGCTGACCAGGACCTCTTTGCATCAATAAAGACATCTCGCGGAACTTCTGGTCGCCTCCTCTCTCTCGTCCGCTGTGCCTCTTGCCCTGGGCTAACCCTGCCTAGCAAGCAAGCTGAAATCCTGAGCTGAATCTCACTAGAGCTGACAATCACCTATGCGGCTCCCGATATTAATAAAGGCCATACCAGAGGCATATTAATACCTTATCTTGCCATTCTTCAATGTTTTCCAACTTTTTTCTAATATCCGGCCAGGCATGGGTGACAAAGCTAACCCTTAACAGGGCTTGTCCTGCTATACTATCGCAGTCCATCCTGGAGTACTGCCGTGTGTTTTTCCAGAGCCTCTCTAGCCATTCAGTTGGAGTTTCTTCCTTTCCTTGCTGCCCATCAAAAGCTTTGCTAACATTTTGCCCTCATGGTGCTGCCTCTTTTATCCCTTTGATTATCGGATTATGATAATCATTCATATTTCTTCATCCTGCTGCATTGTTGTGATTCCAATTAGGAAATGCTATTGGCATTTTCTGGTCCCCTGGTGGGCCTTGTTGATTTTCTCTTTCTCAAATTCTCATTCCGGCAGCCCTAATCATCTGCCTCTCCTCTTGGGAAAATATAATGCCCATTATTGACTGCATTTCTTCCCAAGTAAAAATGTTGGGGCCTAAAAATTGGTCTAATTGTTAAGCTAAACCTATGGGATCTTCTAATAATCCTTTCATTTCCCTTTTAAAATTTCTGACTTCTGAAGAGGTCAAAGAAGCATTCACAAATCCTATTCCCCCTTGAGTCCCTCCCATAGGCTTTCCCTTGATAATGGGGGGCCCTGGAAAATGTTAAAAATAGACTCTAAAAATGTTAGGCTTTGTGTTTTGCCAGATCATTGCACCTGCGTAAGCAGTATGATAAATGATATAATTGTTAGATGTGATGATTGTTTAGTAATTAAATATAATTATTATATAACCATAAGAAGAATCATGAGAAACTATGTTAGAAATTTAAGGGGAACCATGAGAGGCCCTGTGTGATTGAAATCTATGTATACAATAGAACAATATAAGTTTAATAATT
>NW_005054887.1:46718-47495 GCF_000277835.1 Geospiza fortis
TTTTTTTTTTCTTGGAACTGATTAGCCTTGGTCTAGACTGAAAACCCAGAAGACCACTAGGAGCTCACACCCCAAAGACACCGGGGCCCAGGACGTGGCATTTTCCAGCACAGGAGGGACTGATAAGAGACTGAGCAAGCTGAGCTACACCCCACAAAAAAGACTTTCTGAATTTGACATTTCTTCAGAACAGCCCACAAACCGTGCTCACAGCCCCGCCCCTGCAAACCACACCTGCCTGCCACTGCAACACGGGGGTCAAACCTGAGATGATGTTGCTACAAATGCCTGGATGTTGCCTCTATGTCACACCTGGAAGCACACTGGAACCATGAAGCTCCAACACCATGATACAGAGCCCTGTTCCCGGCACCAGCCCTGGACATGCAGCTGTCACTGCCACAGCACCATGGCATCTACAATCAAAGTCCCAACAAGACGAGGAAGCCCCTACAACCCTGCTGACGCCAGCTCCAGCCCCCTTTGATGTTCGAGCAGGAAATACCCCCACCCGAGACCTGGTAATCTTCTGGACAGTGGTAAAACAAAAGGCTATAGATTGTGGAGATATAGAAGGGGCTGAACTAATTCCTGTACCCATGGGCTCACCATCATCAGAAAACTGGCAACTAGGTGAGACAACAATTACAGCATTCCCAGTGATGCGAGGTAATGGGACTACACCTGACAAATACATACCCTTTAATTGGCAAATCCGTTCAGAGCTACGCCAGCTAGCTGCTAAACATGGGCTAGGGTCACCTGCTGTTGTAAATA
>NW_005054888.1:0-1973 GCF_000277835.1 Geospiza fortis
CATTTGCTCACTACTGATTGTGCAATGTTGGTCATTTCCTTTCCTATTTCTACCTTTTTTAGGTGTTTTAGAAGATTTTCAACCCCAAAATGTGTATTCTCATGTTCCCTCTGGGCTAGCTCCTGAAGGATCAGGGGTGAGACTACAACCTGATTTGCTGGTGTGACAACCCATCCACTCTCTGTGATCTCAGCCTTAAGAAACTTAATTAGTTTGTAGTCTGCTTGGTCATATTTTGAGGTGAACTCTGACAAATCAACCTCTTTTTGTGGAATTACTGCGGGAATCACTTTTTCTGCAATCCCTCTTGCTGCTTTATCAGCAAAGTGATTTCCCAATTCTGGAGTGGTTTTCCCTTTTTGGTGACCTCCACAATGCATGATAGCTACTTCTGCAGGTTTTTTAATGCTCTCTAAGAGAGAGTTTTACATTAAATCCTTATAAACAGGGGCATCTGCAATTGCTGTAACTGTTTTTCTTACTCACAGCTTAAATACCAGAGAGTTAAGGCATAAAGGGATGATCCCTCAAGCTACTACCTGGGATTTCAGAATTCATGATGTTAACCCTGGAGATTGGGTAATGATCAAGTCCTGGAAAGACCAGCTTCTAACCCCTCAATGGGAAGGTCCTTTTCAGGTGCTGCTCACCATGGAATCGGTGGTGCAAATGGACCATAACATTCAGACCGGGTGAGACGAGATTGACTTTTAAGCAAAGACTGAAAGGTAACCAGAAAGGCCTAGGACATCAGACAAATAAGGTCAAGCTTCCACCAGCCATCTTAAGGACTGCTTAGATAACATATTGAGTGGGAGATTTGGATTGTATTGGTCATTGATGTAGTCATCCTATGTAGTGGATGGAGATTGCAGGTGTCTATTGAGGGGAAGGACACAGGAAACAGTGGGAAGTGCTGGGGTGTTTCACTTAGGAATTGACAAATGGAGTGCAACGAGAACTAGAGGGCAAGACTGAGTTGGCCCCTGTACTCATCACCAAGAAGATTATATAAACCTGCTGCAGGCAGCAACCCCGTAGGCATGGTAGGTGGGGGTAGACGCCATACCGGACCTCTAGCATTCCCTTTCTGTCTATTACTCCTTAGTTGTCTTTTCCCTCCTGGAACCCAAACAAATTCTTGTTAAAATAGCCCACGTCCCAGTCCAAAAGTGGGACTCAATAGTAATAGCCAGCTGGAGAGACAACTTACTGGGGAAGGAGTGGTGGAAAAAAGCTAAGCTTCCTCCTCATGTATGCAGTGGCAGGATTATTATTTCTTCCTTGTATGATTCCCTGTTTCATTTGACTAATCACAAGTGTAATTCAGGGTATGTCAATAGTGGAAATGCCCATGGACTCAAAATCAACAATACCCAGAACAGCAAAAAGAGTAATGATGCTGAAAAAGCAGAACAAACTAGAGGACCCCTTCAAAGAAGACCAAGCAATCTATGAAAAGCATGAATGGATCCCCAAAGGAGTCGAAATTATTGCTCGAGCCTAATGACTTATAAAAAGGAAAAGGGGGGATTATTATAGATGGGTAATATGATGATTGGCTCTCACAATTAAGAGATGAATACTGTGTGTATGTTAAGAGAAGTTGTTGATGTATGGTTATGTTATTGCAGGTTGGTTTTGGACACCCTCTGTTCTCCCTATAATCCCCTTTTCCTCCTTCTGTGTTGTTGCCATCGGGTTGTCAGGGTTGTCAGGGACATGTGGAGGGAGGGCATGTACATGTGCCCCTTGCATGGGGCAGTTGGGAATGGGGAAAGCTTGTTGCTGGGGAGATGTGGCATGACAACACCTCACCTCCAATCAGACTTCAAGAAGGTCTCCACCAATGGACAGCAAGGAAGAGTTGACTTTCACACTTTGGAAGGGGCCAGAGTTGGCTGATGCAACATCAGAGGCATAAAAGGCATGACCTGCCATTTTGTGGATGAGCCTCTGGCAGCCAGCCACGC
>NW_005054888.1:2720-9257 GCF_000277835.1 Geospiza fortis
CGGCCGGGGGAGGCACAACGGGACCTTCGCCGTGACGGGGAAAACCGGAGAGGTCCGGGGAAAGGGGGGGTCCCAGCGGGGAGGGGGATCCCACCTGTACAGGGAATAAATGGGGGAGCCCCATTCTACTGTGATCCCCTGTGTTGTAAATCACTCTCCTAGAAATGTCAGTGGATGGAATGTTGGGTGTCGGGCACTGGAAGGAGCCAGAGCAGAGAAAGTCAAAGCCTGGAGAGCTCAAGGGAGGACAAACCTTTGCAGTGCCGAACATGGTGAGTCTGTGGGTGCAGGGCAATGCAATGCAGGGGCAGGTCCTGGAGGCATCTCCTAAAGCTGGCGCTGTCCCAGCCAATGGGATCTGTGAGGAGGGGGCTGTTGGGGGATAGTTTGGAAAAGCCGTGTAGCCGGGGAGTTCAGGACTGTCCTGCAGAGTAGGATCCCTGTGCTTCAGGGCTCTCTGCGCCGGGTCAGGGACTCTGCTGTCTGCCAGGGGCAGCTCTCAGCCAGCCCAGGGAGCTGCTCACAGTGCTGGGGGACAAGATCTGTGTATGTAGGGGGTTGACCCTTCCAGTACACCAGGCACCCACCAAAGCCACTCTATCACTGCCCTCTGCAACTGGACAGGGTAGAAAAAATACAGCGAAAGGTTCATGAGTTGAGATATTGACCAGGAGAGATCCCTCATCAATTACTGTCACAGGAAAAACAGACTCAAATTAGGGATATTAATTGAATTTATTACTAACAAAACCAGAACAGGATAATGAGAAGTAAAATAAATCCTAAATCCCTCCCTTCTTCCCAAGCAGGGAGACAGAGAATGGGGGTTATGGTCAGTTCATCACACATTGTTCCTGCTGCTGGCCTCCTGCTCCAGCATAGGGTCCATCCCACAGGAGACAGTTCCCCACGAAGTTCTCCAGCAGGAGCCCATCACTTGGACAACAGTACTCCGGAAACTGCTGCAAGGTGGGTCACTCTTCCACAAGGTCAGTCCTACAGGCACAGCCTGCTCCTACATGGGCCCCCCACAGGGTCACAAGTCCTACCAGGACCCTGCTCCAGCACAGCTTCCCACACGATTAGGCATCCCCCTGCTCTGGTGTGAGCTCCTTCAGGGGCTGCAGGTGCACCCCTGCACCCCCTGCCCTCTTGTGGGCTGCAGGGGCAGAGCTGCCTCACCATTGGCTTCACCATGGACTTGGAAATCTCAGCTCTGGCACCTCAAGCAGCTCCTGCCCCTTCTTCTCCGCTTCCCACTTGGTGTCTACAAAGCTGTTCCTCTCACATGTTCTTACCCCGCTCTTCTCTGGCTGCAATTACAACTGTGCAACAACTATTTTTCCTTTCTTCTTAAATCTGTTACCACAGAGGCATTACCACCATTCCTAACTGGCCCAGCCTTGACCAGCTGTCGTCGGTTGGACACAAGGTTTTCGGGGTGAAGGAAGAGACGAGATGGGCTCCATGATCAGAAGGCTTGATTTATTAAGTTATGATATATACATCTATTATAACTATACTAAAAAGAAAAAGAAAAGGAGAGTTTCCAGAAGCTGCTAGCTACCTAAGAATAGAAAGTAAAGAATGATCAACAAACCTTGCTCTCTCGGACTGTGTCCGAGAGAGCTCAGTTCCGGATTGGCCATTATTTCCAAACACTCAATCTGGGCCAATCCAGAACTGACCTGTTGCATTCCACAGAAGCAGATAACCTATTGTTTACATCTTGTTTCTGGGGCCTCAGCTTCCCAGAAGGAAAAAATCCTAAAGAAAGGATTTTAGTGAAAAGGATGTCTACGACAACCCGCAGCACGTCCATCTTTGGAGCTGCTAGGGATTGGCTCTGCCAGATGTGAAGGAAGATTATGGCAACTTCTCACTGAAACCACCCCAATTTCACCCAAATTCTCTCTGGCCCACAGGCATCTTCCACAACCAAATGGCAATGGATTAGGGCAAAGACAAAGATTTTGGAGACAATGGGGTGGAAACCCTGACAAAAACGGCTCTTCCACCCGCCCAACCCAACCCCATGGATACTTACAGTATGCCGACAAATAAATCCTTTCATTTTGGTCATGATTTTCTTTTGATCCATGTTCATCCCTTAAAAACAGCCAAAATTAGGGTAAAAATGAAGAGATTGAACAAAGACATGCAAAGCCTCACCGTTTCACTTGGATTTGGGGGAGGATTTGAGGGTTCAGGGGTCTACTCAGAAGGATTTGGGTGTTCTGTGGGGATTTGGAGTTTTCTCCATGACTTTGCACTCCAAAAGCCAAAGAGGGATTGACCCATCACTTCAAAACAACTCAATCCCACTCCAAAGTGGCTCAATCCCACCTCAAAATTAGTCACTCTCACCCCAAAATTACTTAATCTCACCACCCCCAAAACCCTGAGGAGGGCTGGGGTAGGGATTGGGAGAGGTGGGACGAGGATTGTAAGGGCTTATGACAGCGAACAACTGGACTGTGGGCCTCATAGGATAGCAGATGCCAGCCAATCCCTGATGAGAACATAAGCAGATAGCTATTGGCCAGTGAGCTGGGTGGTAACCAGATCATAGCCAATCAGGTTCAAACACAGAGTCTTTTAAATAGCCTATATAAGAGCTGTGCATGCCATTAAAGCTGTCTCTGCCGCATGAACCTTGGAGTGTTGTGTTGTATCTGTCTCAAGTGCAACAAGTGGTGACCTCCGACATGATGGTGATAGCCTAGCCACATGGAGAGCAGGGAGAGGAAGCCCAGAGGAGAGGCAGCCTGGAGAGCTGACAGCAGTGTGTAGAAGTGTGAGAGTCCGGACTGATGTAAATAGAGAGTATCCACTTGGGACATAGGGACCCAGGTCCCGACAGAAGAAAAAGTTGTAGTAAAGGTATGCACCCTCTTTTTATATAAACAGGGATAAAATATGATGAACAGGCATTGCAAACCTTACCATTGTGGTGCAAGAGCCATCGACTAGACGCAACCGCTGAATCCGCTTTTAACATTCAAACATGGAAGTAGGCTGGTGAATTGATATTGGAGTCAGCCTCCTGAGGCAACGAAAATGCTAAAAATATCATGACAACCTGGCAGCAGGTGTTGTATGCATTAAAACTGATAAAAGCTGAGCTGCAATGCATGATAGCTACTTCTGCGGGTTTTTTAATGCTTTCTAAGAGGACAAGTATTCGTTCAGCATGTTTGATTTGATTACTTTGAGCATTCAGAAGTCCTCTCTCTTTCCAGATGGCTCCATGGGCGTGGACAACACTAAATGCATATTTAGAGTCAGTCCATATATTTACCTTCTTTCCGTCACTCAGGTTTAGGGCTCTCGTCAGTGCAATCAGTTCAGCTTTCTGTGATGACACATCTGCTGGCAAGGCCTTTGCCTCGATCACCTTATCCTGCCTGGCCACTGCATAGCAAGTCATCCTTTTGCCATTTTTCGTGAAACTGCTTCCATCTGTAAAAAGCTTCCAATCTGGATTTTCCAGGGGCACATCTTTCAGGTCTGGTCGGCTAGAATAGACCTCTTCGATTGTCTGCAAACAATCATGTTCAGGCACGTTGTCAGTTAAGGTGGAGGACAAAAACATGGCAGGGTTAACAACAGAAGTTGTTTTCAGGGTAACATCATCCTGTTCTAATAATAGTGACTGATATTTAAGCATCCGCTCGCTGGACAGCCAATATTCCCCCTTTTGTTCCAGCACAGCTGCTACTGCATGGGGTATGTACACTACAAGGTGTTGCCCCAGGGTGAGTTTTCGGGCCTCCTGGATCAAGATGACAGTGGCTGCCACAGCCTTGAGGCACCCTGGCCAGACTTGGGCAACATTGTCTAGCTGTTTAGAAAAATATGCCACAGCCCTTCGTTGGTTCCCGAGGTGCTGTGCTAGTACCCCCAAAGCAACATTCAGTCTCTTGTGTGTGAAAAGTTCAAAAGGTTTAGTTAAGTCTGGCAGTCCCAGTGCTGGAGCTGACATCAGAGAGCGTTTCAGCTGTTTAAAAGCTGCTCTGGTGTTTTCAGCCCATATGATAATTCCTTTTTCAGCTGCTTTTAAAGCTCCATATGGGGGTTTTACCAGCAGTCCATAATTTGCTATCCATAAACGGCATCAACCTACCATTCCCAGGAAAGCTTGCGTCTCTCTCACAGTGTGGGGCTCTGGAAGACAGCAGATGGCTTCTTTCCGTTCTTTGCTGAGCTGTCCGTGTCCACGGAAGATCTCAAGCCCCAAGTAAACCACTGCTTCCTTAGCAATCTGTGCTTTGTTTCTAGAAGCTCTGTACCCACTCAGTCCCAAAAAGTTTACGGTGAGTCGTATACAGTCATCTCTGGTTCTGGCTGCAATCAGGATGTCATCCACATATTGAAGAATAGCTCCTTCTGGCTCTTTTCCAATGCTCTAATTCCTTTGCTAGCTGGTTTCCAAATATTGAAGGGCTGTTTTTGAATCCTTGTGGTAAAACTGCCCATACAAGTTGACTCTTCCTGTCTCAGGATTTTCCCACTCAAAAGCAAAAAGCTCTTGGTTGTTTTTGTGCACAGGAATGCAGGAAAAGGCCTCCTTCAGGTCTACAACAGTAAACCACCCTAATTCGTCTGTCAGTGTGGTCAAAAGGGTGTAGGGATTGGCTACTACTGGGTGTATGTCCAAATTTTAGGAATTTTTCAACTATAGACACTAATCCCTTACGGTTCTCTAATTTCAAAGGGTACTGTTTTTGCCTTACCACTGTGGCTCCTGGTTTGAGTGTAATACTCACTGGTTCTGCTTGTTTAGATGTTCCTAGGATATTACTGGCCTACACTATTGGATTGAACGCATTTTCAACTTCAGTGGGGATTTCGCCACATTTTTCCTGTGTAAAAAGTGCAGCAACTTGGACAAATTTAGATTCAGGAATTACAACTCGTACACCCTTCCCTTTTTTTGAATTTAATTTCTGCTTCCAATTTTTCTAGCAAATCCCTCCCCAGCAATGGTTTAGGGGAGTTAGGCATATAGAGGAAATGATGAGTTACCCAGTGCTTCCCCAGTTTAAATTTTAAAGGTTGAAAGAAAGGCCATGTTTCGCTTACCCCGGTTGCTCCAACAGCATGTACAGTATTGTGACTCACTTTCCCTTCTAAAGTATTTAACACCAAATATGCTGCTCCAGTGTCTACCAGAAACTCAGTGTCATCTTTCCCCAGATTATTTATAACTGAGGGCTCTGCTGGGGAGGTAGCCTTCGGTCCACATCACTCAGAGCCTGAGCTGCTTGAGGTTTGTACTACTGGTAGTTGGGGGACTGATGATTTTTCTTTCAACACTGGACAGTCGTTCTTCCAATGTCCCCAGTTCTTGCAGTATGCACACTGGTCCTTCTCCGTAGGGGATGCTTTCATGGATGACCCTTCCTCAGTTGCCTTCTTACTGGGTTGGGACTTAACTCTTTCAGTTGGGCCCCTATCTCGAAACACTTTCCAGGCAACCTCTGGCAGTTTATCTAGATCTTGGACTCCTTCTGTCTTTTGCAGCTTTCTTCTTATATCATTTTAGGCCTGACCCATAAAGAACAAAACCAAATGTGCTTTACCATCATTTGATTCAGGGTCTAGATCTGTATATTTGATGGCAGCTTCTCTTAGCCTGTTTAAAAAATCAGTGAGTAATTCATCATAATTTTGCCTCACTTCGTAAATCTTTGACCAATTTACAGCTTTAGGGACACCATGTTTCAACCCATATACCAAAAGACTTTGGTATCGTTTTAACCCTGCCATATGCTTGGGTATATTTGGATCCCACCCAGGATTCTCAAGGGGGAATATCTGAGTGACAGTGCCTTGAAGCAGTCCACTGGCTATGTTCCCCTCTATTGACATTGTGATGGCTTTATTGACTATTCGTCTCTCAGTGGGGTCAAGTAATGTGTCTAACACAGAATTCAGATCAGCCCAGTCAGGATTTTGTGAGTCAATTGCTCTTTCTACCAATTGGGCCACTTTATCTGGATTTTCTTTATATTTCCCCACAGTAGCTTTCCACTGCACTAATTCAATAAGGGAATATGGAACCTTCACATATACTGGCCCCTGATTGCCAACTGCTTGTCATAATGGGACTTGCAAAATTGGTTCTCTTTCTTTTTCCCTTTTTGATCTAGTACGATGAGCAACTGGGCTTCGTTCTCTGATGGGTTTTCTCACTATTTCCCCCCTCCTTCGCCTGTTTCGGGCAGCAATGATCTCATCCATTTCATCATCCTTCCCTTCCTCGTCAGAGCTGTTTGAGCAAGAGCTGTCTTACTCTGTTTTAGCCAGTAGTCTATCTCGGCTAATTCCACTCCTAAAAAACTTCACACAGGACCTACTCCAACGTAGCTCCTGGGCTGTGTCTTGGCGATCTTTGATTATGTCATGTGAGGCAGGTCCCTTGCCTTCAGGGTCGCTATGCTAACTCACAGGCTTGAGAACCGAGGAGGCTCCCCTCCTGCCATGGGATGTTCCCTCTCTGCCCTCTTTGTAAAAGGCCTTGCCCCCCCGCCT
>NW_005054888.1:9267-10970 GCF_000277835.1 Geospiza fortis
GCCAACACAGCTGGGACCCCTCCCCCCCCCGCCCTCATGGCTGGTTCAAGCAGGTCTATCTCTGCCTCTTTGAGTTTTTATATTCACTACTGTTGATCAGCTCTTTCTTTTTACCCTTTAAGACCAATATATGTTCTTTCTTCTCATCTAGGCTTTGCTCACATGCTACCACCATAAAAAGCTCGGCATACTGCAACTCTTCAAAATATCTGCCCCTGTGTATGCAGGATATTAAGTTTGATATTAATTTTTGGTCTAAACTTCTGAATTTAGGCCATATTTCTCCATTATCTAGTTCATACGTTGGCCACATTTCCTCTGAGACTCTAATAAGTTTAGATTTTAAAAGCATAGACTCTTCTTCAGTTAAATTTGCCCAGTTCTTTAATAATAACCCCAGTGGGCTATCTCTTGGAATAGTACTGTTATCATACTCACAAGAGGATACACAGCCCATTCTGATGCCCAAAAATAAAAAGCAAAGAGGCATAAACAAACAAAACCATAATCGGGATTAGAATTCAAAACCTTCAGAGCCACAGCGCAGAAGCTACTCAGCTGCACTACCCTTTGGCTTCAGGCTAAGCCTACTACAATTTAAACCTCCGCTTTTCAGAGGGCATCCCTTCTTACCCGAGGGTAATGAGCACAACAGCTCCACCCAGAACCCTAGGGTTCCCCGAACAAAATTACAATTTACCAATACCTCTTAGCACCTAACCCAGATGCTAAACAGAATATCCCTTTATTCGGTCACTCACATGCCTCCGTTCCAAGGGTTTTTGGCTCTGATAAATCTGGACCTCAGCTGGGCCTCCCCTGGAATGCTGGGTCCAGGGCTTTTCCAGATGCCTCACTATTTATTATGGCGGGGGTTTTCTAGGTCTCTCCAACCGTGGGTGCCGTAGGTGTCCAGAGAGCAAAGTCCAGCTAAGCACAACCTGTCCGGGTCACTCAGGCAGGGTCCCAGCTGCAGGCAATCTTAGCAAGCAGCTCAGCTCTTAAGTGAGATCAGGTCTTTGGTGAATTCAGCTCAATAGTGATTTCAGCTCTTTGCTTGCTAAGTGCCTTTGGCAGGTGCAGAGAAAGAGAGAGGAGAAGTGCTGTATGCGGTTCCACAGACGTGTCTTTATTGGCAGCTTCTGCGAAAAGGTCAGAACTGGTCAGAAGTGTGTGTTTATATAGGATATAGGGGTTTTGGGAAACAGTCCAATAGTAAGGGTCGAGGTGAAAATGACCTATCGTCTTACAGAGAGATAAGAAAGGGTCCGAAGGCAAAAGAGGAGCTTCTTTTGGTCCAGTCATCATGACTAGGCATTTCTTATATTAGGCAACTGAGTGCCAGGGAGGCCTTGCAGGCCCTGTGGCTGCTACACCTCACAGTCCCATCTGGGGTGCCAGAAACTGCTGCCTTAAACAGCTGGAACAGAGGCTAGACAGAGTTAAGGGGAATAAAAGGATATTTATTGAAGGGCCTTCAAAGGCCACACCCTGGCAGTACCAGAGCCACGGCTTTGGTTCTGCCTGGATGGCTCCAAGATGGAAGCAAAAAGAGGGCTTGGTCTCAAGATCTCACATTTTTATAAGTTTTGGTCCATTAGCATATTGGAGCTAATTGTCCAATTACAGCCCCAGCCCATGAAGTCCCATCCTTCTTATTTTTTCTCTCTTCAGTCCATGTTGTTTATACTCTTGGGCCTGAG
>NW_005054888.1:11603-14035 GCF_000277835.1 Geospiza fortis
CCATCCTCTGCTACCATAATTGTGAAAAATGCCAATCACTTGTTTTTTAAATTTTAAGTTTAATACTAATAAAATGGCTATAAAAATAGTAATACAATTAGAGTAATAATAATTTGGACAATTTGAATTAGGACAATATGAGACAATAGAGACAAAGAGTTACGGACGTCCGGGTACCTTTTTCTGGGCAGCACAAGCCTGAAAAAGTACACCTGTTAACAAAGGATTAACCCTTAAAAACAATAGCCTGTTGCATATTCATACACTTCATACATGATGCATAAATTCCATTCAAATACAGCATTCTGTCTGGTCATCATCAACTTCTTCCTCTGAATCCTAACAGTGCCTTTGAGGTGGGAAGAAGTTAGTTTCTTCTGATAAGAGGGCAATAAATTCTTTTTCTCTGAAAGATTTAGGTGTCCTGTGGCTGCTATCTCGCTGCAAGTCCTTTCTTTAAAAAAAATATCCTACATAGCACAGTTTCTATTTTAACATTTTTATAACCTGAAACTGTATTTAACACACTACTTAAGAGAATTAATACAGCATTACTTTCTATCACAACACATATAATATTCATTTTAATATTTGCGAAAAGCCAATCATAAAATACGCATTTTTCACAGCCAGTATACATGATTGGACCTAATTTCCCCCTTAGTCCATTCTATCATACAGTACTGTATCATCTTAACCTCGTCCTTATCTTTGGTGTTGGGGTCATATTTCCACCGGGCTAGTTTTCATCCCAGGAGGCTGTCTGTGGGTATATCTGTTGATATCTTTTCACTTCCTTCTCCCCTTGGGGCTTCCTTACTTGCTCCTAGTCTGTAGGAGCGTCGGGGGGTAGGATGGTCGGGACGGACGGAGACAAGAGATCTCTGAAGCCAGGTTGTGGAACTTGCCATTTATTGCAAAGGGCGTGGGTTCCAGGGCCCTGCTTGGAACTGCCAGCCGCAGCTCAGAGCAGGCCCGAGAGAAGAGAGGGGAAGAGAGGATGAGAGGGTAAGAGGGTAAGAGCGTAAGGGAGTAAAAAAGGTAAGAGCGTAAAAGGGTAACAGAGCGAGGTTCCTGTTACAACACAATAAATCTTCTTCTGTGTTGAATATTCTAATTCTCACTAACCAATCTAGTACAATATACAAATTCTATAGCATTTACATACAGCCTATAAGAATTGTTACATTACTCTACTGTGTTACATTTCAAACCCTAAAAACTACTCTTTGGACCCCTTCTGCCAAGCTAGTAGGGTCTGCTCGGACCCTTGGACCTGCCTGCAAGCAGAGGATATTGTTTCATCAAAAGGGGATTACCTTCAGTCCGGCCACACCATTGTTTTCCAGTTGTTCAGTAACTAAGGTATCTCAAAGCTTGCTTTCATTTCAGTCTGGCTTATAGTTTCTATATTCTCAAAATCTTTTGCCAGACAATCATATTTATAAGACTTTCCTGTTTCATCTTCTCCAACACCAGTCCCATCTTCCCTGCTAATCACAGGTCCTTGCAACAAAACCCGCCTTTTTCAAACAGCTGATACCAAGTCCTTGCAATAAAAGCCAGCCTCCCTCCAGTCAGTCACAAGTCCTTGCAACAAAAGCCTGCCTCCCTCCAAGCAAAAAAAAAACAAAAACAACCCGGCCTTCCTCCAGGCAAGCGAAAGCAAATAAACAGCCATGGCCCAGAGAGGTCCAGAGAATCAGCGAGAGATTAAGTGACTCACAGAGTCTTAATCGCAGAGGCTCGTCCACAAAATGGTGGCTCCGTCTTTTATACCCCTGGTGTTGCATCAGCCAAATATATATTCATAGGCGGTCATATATATTCAAGCATTTTCCTTATATATCCCTGGCCCATGCCAAAGTCTGCCAGTTAACTCTTCTTTGCCATCCATTGGTGGAGACCTTCTTGCAAGTTGTTTGGAGGTGAGGTGTTGCATGTCAAGTCCCCCTAGTGACAAGCTTCCCCCATTCCCGGCAGCGTCATGCAAGGGGCACGTGTACACGCTGTCGTGGGATGACCGCTTTTATCCCAATATCGTGTATTGTGTCTGGCAGCTGTGTTTTGTTTTTTTTTCCTCTCTCTCTCTCTAATGGTGGCTCCGTCTTTTATACCCCTGGTGTTGCATCAGCCAAATATATATTCATAGGCGGTCATATATATTCAAGCATTTTCCTTATATATCCCTGGCCCATGCCAAAGTCTGCCAGTTAACTCTTCTTTGCCATCCATTGGTGGAGACCTTCTTGCAAGTTGTTTGGAGGTGAGGTGTTGCATGTCAAGTCCCCCTAGTGACAAGCTTCCCCCATTCCCGGCAGCGTCATGCAAGGGGCACGTGTACACGCTGTCGTGGGATGACCGCTTTTATCCCAATATCGTGTATTGTGTCTGGCAGCTGTGTTTTGTTTTTTTTTCCTCTCTCTCTCTCT
>NW_005054888.1:19343-30371 GCF_000277835.1 Geospiza fortis
CCTGAACCAGGACACACGCCCTCTCCCCACATCTCTGACAACCCTGACGACGAGGGTTGTCTGGTGGCAACAATACAGAGTGGAGAAGAGAGGATTAAAGGGAGGACAAAATGGGTCCAAAAACAACCTATAATAACAGTCAGACATCAAAAGAACTTTAAACCTTAACAAAGCTTCTTTTAACACACGTAATATCCGTTCTTCATTTGTGAGAGCCAATCACCACATTGAAGCGATATGCAGAATAAATAGACTTTACAACCTGATGTAGTTACAAAGTGGGTATGTATGTCAGCGCCCGGCACAAGCAAGATAGCTCTCGTGAAAACTTGTGCCCCAAGTCTCGGTCTGACCCATATCTTTATTCACAAAGGTGTTTTATATGCATTACATTGCACAATCTTTCCACGCATATTCAACCCCTGGCCCCGCCTGTCCTCACCTGGCATGGTAATTAGATCCATGCCCTTCTGAGCATGCGTTGTTTGTTGTGGTGGTCGCAAAGGGGTCTTTGGGGGTCTCTGAGGCTGAAGATTGTAGTCTTCCTCATGATTGAACTTCTGAACTTTTCTCCTTGGCACGTGCGCTTTTGGTCCCTTGGTGCTTATCTGAGTATGTCTGTCGGTCTTGATGAGCTTGGAGACAGAGGAGCCCCTTTATCTGGGTTCCTTGCATCCCTTGGTCTTCTCCCGGTATTGTTCTTTATGCCAGCAAAGGCTTCCTGATGATAAGGAAAGCCCCATATCTCTCCTGAGGAAGACACCAAGGTTGTCATCATGGAGACGTGATGAAAGAGAGAAAGTTAAGAGATACAGACTCTAGCTGGCTCAAAGAATGACATGGCTCCTTTATCACCTACTGAGAACTTTGTTTCTTTCCTATAACCAATGGGCAGTGAATGTGTATGTCAAGTGAATGTAAATATCTTGAAAAAGTATAAAAGCAACATGTTGCTGTAATAAATCTCTTGCACCCTTCTGATGGAGTTGTGGTACTTTGTGCTGTGTCGTCCTCTATAACGACCCCTTGGTCTTCTCCCAGTATTGTTCTTTATGCAAGAAGCTTCAGAAATTTGCATTTTCCTATGCCCTTTGTACCATGGCAGAGGTTTCTTAAGTAAAAAGTTAAAATTCAACACATAATTCTACAAGCTAATATTTAAATGCTTAATTTATATTGCTAACTCAAGTGAACTCCAAAAATCTCTATTTCAACACCACCCATCTATAACAAGGAGTTCCAAAGCCATCACCAATACCTTGGGCTTTGAAAATTGTGGGCAACTGCTTTATTAATGAAAAAAATCTATTTTTGCATCATTTGTAGCATTTTTTTCCCCTGGATTTTGTAATCCTTCTTTACAAATCTACCCATAAGAAACTAATTTTTTAATTTGTGCAGGGTTTTAACAAATGCTCAGATGATTATTTCAAGTTGCCATTCGATATATCGAACCATGGCAAAATCACTGATTCAGGTAAGACTAAAATATTTGCCATGCACATTCTTTAAATGTTTTTAATATTGTTGAGTTTTCATTTTCATGAGTAGTCTCACAGTTTCATATCTGTAACACTGTTAAATACAGTTTCACTGTTACTTTTTTTTAGATATACATTGATCAAAATCTCATCATGTTTCAGATACAATTTCAAAGCAAGTAAAACTTTGCTCTGAAGTAAATGAAGAGGTCAGCTAAGTATCAACTATGCATATCCAATTTCTTGGGGTCTTTAAAATTTGTTCCCAAACAGTGCCTAAAGCATTATTCAGTAGATATTTCAGGGCTATAGGAAGTAGTCAGAAGGGAATAAAGTTTTCTGTCTCCTGTTTAAAGCTGAATCCCTTAGAGGAGATATTTGTGATTTAGTGAACATGCCCAGAGACATATCTTTAAAAATTAGGGTGATTCCAAGATTGTTTGCTGTTGCTGTGGTTTTTTTCTTTTTTTTTGAAGTGCCTGTGAAGTCTGCAAGCTTTAATTGGCGTAAGATTTAAACACTTAAGTATCCTTGTGGAACTGGTTCTGAATAGTCTCTTGAGGGGTAGGGGTAGAAGGATTGAAGTCAGAGTATTCTTTGGAAAACTGAAGTAGATTATCCTGATTGCCTTGTCTGGCTTTATTTGATCTGTAAAACAATGAATTTAGTGGTTTCCTCAAGCACTGGATTCTTTTCACAGCATCTTTAAGAGTGCAACTCAGCAAAGCTTTTTTTTTTGCAATAGCTTCTGTACTTTGCAGCTACAAAACGCTGTTTGCTACCAGAAAATAAAACACATTTCTTGTGCTCATCCTGCTGATTTTCATATCCCTGATGACTAGACTTCTTTTAATCCTAGTAGCTATTAAAGTACCATCAAGACTGTAACAATATCGTGATGCAGCCAAAACACAGATGGCGTTAGGGGGCATCATATGTAAACCAAACTGCTCTGTGGACTCGTGTGTTGCTCTTCCCAGCCTTGACAACTGGCCCAGGGCTGCTTGTACAGCGCTTTCAAAGTGTTCTAAGAGCACAAGGGTGGGTGGTTTTTCTTCCTGCTCCATGTATGCATTAATGGCAATATCACAGGTACTCTTGGGCAAAGTCTCTGAAGCTGCTTTTACTTAACTCAGCAGTGTCTGTCAGAAGGAAAGAAATGGTGTGAAGAACCTTCTAGAAGGAATTTTTGCTTCACTGATAATTCTACCAAAACTTTTATTGATTTTGGTGGACTGCAGCTATCCGTGTCTTTAAGACCATCTATTTGGTGATGTCTGAAGGCAGTTTGGGATATTTCATTGTATTTGCGTCTCCTATGTGCTCTGTAATGCCTTTCGATACATACATAGTGGATGCACAAAGATTTAAATTTTGGCTCCTGATCATATATAAGCTTATATCACCATCTGTGGAAAAATATTACTCTTGTGATGTTGTGATGTTTCTAAGAGATAAATATGTTATCTACAACAATATTAATTAGATAGTATTTGAGATTAAATTGTGGAACCTGTTTTAATAGAATACAGAAACAATGAATGTATTGTTCTCAAAACTCTACAAAGAGGCTGTGAAGATCAAGCAGTAAAAACTGACTGTGGAATCAGAACTAAACCAAAATGAAAGAAAACTCCAAGAAAATAGAAAGATTATTGAAGCACATAATAAAGCCATTTGAGAACTGCAGGCCAGTATTGTATAATATACATTGAATAGATGAAGTGCTTCTTGATTTAGTATGACAATATTATTCATAAAATTAAATATTAAAGAGTGTTGCAGTTTGGTTTGTGCCTTGATAAAATTATTATTTTGAGAAGGTGTGTGCACCTGTGCTGTGTGAGTATATGAAGAATATACCTCTGTCTCAGTTGCTGGTAAATGACTGTTCATTATTATGTATTTCATGTAAAAGATGACTCAGCATGTGATACCAGATAAAATAAACTTCTGTCTACTGATGCCCAAAATTACTTTTTCATGTGGGATTTGAGAAGTCAAAGTGTATTTCTAATATATTTTCAATAACAGTGTCGTTTTGCGTTTGTTCCTTATGAAATTATTTTGAAAATTAAAAACTCCATTTAAAACTGGAAGATGAGATATGTGAAAATAAAGATCTCTTGAAAGAGTAAGTAATACAACCAAATATATATTTTTGTGGTGAAAATAATCATTTTTAATGTGGGCAGTTTCATATAGCTGTGAAATTGTCATGGTCATTTACATTGTTACTCCTTAGGTACATAAAGTACTGTGCACTCCTGTGAAAACATATATTTGTCCCTTCTTTAGAGCCACTGCTTCAAGGCATCTGTGTAATCTGCTCAAGGAAACTTGCACTCACTTCACAGAGAAGACCAGCAAATGTAAATGCTTTTTTTTATTTATGAGAGTATATGTACTTCTAGCTTGCTCTAAATCCACGAATGGAAAAAAGTTCTCATGCTGTTCCAGATATGTTCTCCATTTGAGATCAACTGGATGTGGCTCTTAAAATGAGAAGTAAATTTTAAGTGGCTCACAAAATTAGAAGTGAAGCCACAGGTCTAACACATGTATGCTTTGTAGTGCTAAATCCAGCCAGAGGACTTGAAGCCAGTACAATTGTTTGCTGAAAGGTTCCAAGCTTGGGAGCTATTTGGGTGCCTATACACTGATACAGGTTTGAGGCAGTGTCAACACCCCTGATTAGCCAGTGGCAGCCACTCCAGAGCAGTGCAGGTCTCCTCAAGTCTGGTCAGCCCATTGAAGGTTTTCAGTCCCATCCAGATACTGTGAATATATTAAAACATATGAAGTGGCACTTCATGCCTGTTTTTAGGCAGTAGAATCTACTCTAAATTCCCATCACTCTAACAAATTTCCAGAGCTGGCATTTCCTGTTTGCAGCAGTTACACATTTGTGGGGGAAAAAGGTCCTAACCCCTAGGCATGATGAAGAACTGGAATTCTTCTCGCAAAACTGAACAAGCCAAGACAGTTGTATAACTTAATGAAGTTTAAATTTTGAGGTTTTAAAACATGTTCTTGATTGAGAATTTTACTTTATATGCAATTTAGAATTGTTATTATAATCTTTAAAATTTTACTAACTTGATCCTGGATACTTAAGAAGCGTCTATTTCTTTTTAGCCTTAATTCTAGAAACACTTGTATATAGATGTACTGTTCTTTTTTGATAGCTATGTTTCTTACTGTTCTCTTCTATAATTATTTTCTTAGGGAAAAATAGTATCAATTTAAAAAGTGAAAGGAAAGAAGGGAAATATGGACGTGGAGTATTGTTGCAATTTTATGACAGTTCTATGGTCATAGGTATCTGCTGATGGGAAGAAATTCAGTGCTAAAGCCTACATTACAGTTTATAAAATACTAACAGTTTCAGTACATTATTATTCACCAACATTAATACTATAAGTATTAACATAGTTACATAAATTGATCCAGAATTGCACTTTTCATGGGAAAAATTATATTGGGAAAGAAATTTAAAATCTGAGCTTGCCTAATGTTCCAATGAAATACACATTTTCCCTGTATTCTATAACTTTTGGCATCCTGTTTCATAATGACATTAATAAGAAAGGAGCTGATTATTCCTTTTTAAATTCATTATGCTAATTAAGCATAATTACTTGGACAGCTGGCATTTTTTTTCAAAAGAAAAACCTTCTTGTACGTTCTTGCTTTGATAGATGAACAGGAAAAAGAAGAAACAAGACAATTGTATAGCAGCATAGAAGTAAGTGACATATCTTGATAAAAGGAATGTGAGTTATGTGGATATGCTGAGCTGAGTTACATGTTTATGTTGGGATACTATTTGTATCTATTATGTGTGTGTGTGTAGCGTCATGTGGGATGCAGGAAGTCAGGTTTTCAGACCCTTTGCAATAATTATTTTTGCATTATATAAAGCACGTTCAATGGAGAAAGTGCAACAGCGTGTGGGATGTAGATCCATGTGATCTGTGTGATATGAGCTTAGTGCTAGTTGACTGCCAGAACTTTTATGTTATTTTTGGACTCTTTCACCTATGTGGTGATTTCACAGAATGGTTGAGGTTGGCAGCAGCCCTTGGAGAACTTCCAGGGTTTCCAATATTGAATTTCAAATATTAAATTTTGTTTTTAGAGAATGACAGTGGCATTTGAAGAGCTTCATGTGCAAGCAGAGAAGGACAGATTGGAAATGAGTTTCAAATGTGAGAATTCTGTTTATTGTGTTCATGATGATGGCTCAACAATTTTGTACTTCATAGCTTTTATTACACATGCAGTGTCAGAGCAGACAGATGTGAAGTGCTTGAATGGTGAGCAGGTCACACTGAGACACTGGGACCCTCTTTTATTCATGCTGCCTGTATTCACTACCTGGCCCATTCTATTGTTGTTCCACTGGGCCAAATTTGGAACTTTATTTTTCAAATAGTCACTCAAAGTCCAAGCTTTGTCTGTGAAGTACAGTCTAGAGATCAATACTTATTTCATGTAGTTAGTTTATTTAAATGATAATGCACTGATGTATAGCTACAGAAACTTTAGCTAAATGTTCTCTCTCCATATATAGGCTACTATGTTCCTGTTTCATTTTCACGTGCTCTTTTCTTTTAGTTTCTTGTAACAAACATGGACTAATTCTGTGTAAAGCTGGCAAAAAAAAAAGATATTTTGATTATAAAATCAAACATTGATTGAACAATTACTCTTAGGAAACAAATTGTACAGCTGTACAATTACAAGCAATCTTAAACAGGAAGTTTTATTGAACTTGGAGTATATTTCAGCTAGAATGTTAACTATCGATATTACTGTATCTCAAAAGTAAAAGAAGAAGCAGAAAAAGTGGACAAGTTTGAAAAAGAATGCAAACTGGAAATCAGTCAGAAGGAAAAGCAGGTTTGCTCAGTTTTAACATCTAATATGTACAGCTTTATTTGTGACTAAAGGGGCAATGCAAGAGGCAAGGAGTGTTTCTGGGAATTAGTAAAAAAGACAAAAATAACAGCTGAAGCTGTATTTAAGTCAGATTCTACTAAGTTTAGTGATGTTTCAGTACCTTTAGTCTACTAGAATTCATGATTTGATTTTGAAATGGAGAACTTCTTTATTTAATGTGACTTGATCAATATTTGGCTAAGATCAACAACCTCATCGAACTTGAATGACAGCAGTATGTCTGCTTATCATACCTGGGGTACAAATGAATGTATCTGTCCCTTTTCCAGTCTTCATTATGATATTTCTTTAATTTTGCTAGATTTCAGCTCATACCATACAGAGACACGAAAAAGATGGTGTAATAAAAGACATCAAGGCTCATCTGAAGACATCACTAAGATTGCTAACTTAATAGAAGCAAAATGTAAGAGTTCTGTCTGCTATGTTTAAATGTAATTGTTTATAGAAGTATAGGAAACAGGGTCATGATAATTTTATTCTGTTGCTGGTTGGCAGCAGAATTTTGGGGCCTTGAAGGCCTTATTTTTGTTTGGAACAGAAGTTGCTCATGTGGGATCAGGACTGGCAGAGTAGTTTTTAGGGTAAGTCAATCAGTGACAGCTTTTGAAGATTGTAAAGGGAAAATAAGTTGCTTGAGTTTTGCAAATTTACAGGCAGGCAGGTGCCACTGAGGAAACTTACTTTTCAGAACTTGATTTTCAATATTTTTAAGCCATCTATATTCAAAGTATTAATAGTATATGATGTCAGTACCTTTGGTCTTTATTAAATTCTATAAATGTATGCAATTTTCCATTTTTAGCAGCATTTTTTAGTAAATATCCTATTTTTAAAAATATGAGCATACATCTTTTTTGCTTAGTACATGAAGAAGAAATGTTAAAGAAATCCCATGTCAGTCAAGAACATTTGAGGGTAGAGCTGGAAGAGGCTAAAATTTCATTGCAAAAGGCAGAGGTATACCTTGACTTATAGTTTTACAGTATAAATAGACTAGATGAGTATTTGCATAAATAATTATGGATACTTTAGATATTAAACAACTGTAGCTGTTTGTTGCAAAACATGTTTAGAAATTATATCATGTTTTGAAGGTTACTCAAAATAACTTAGAAACCTAATTCCAGACTACAGTGAAAACATTAATTCAGGTCACCGGAGAAAAGGAAGCACAGGAGGAAGAACGTAAAAAAAAAAAGGCTTTGCTTGCAGCCCTGACAGAGGAGTTTGAGATTTCTATCGCAAATGTGAAAAGCTTTCTGCAAAATAGCATAAGAGGTAAATTAAAAAGTTTAAATTCCAAGAGTCATCTTACAGGTTGCAGTTTATGACAAAATCAAGAACAATTGGAAATTAAGCAAAATTTGGTGGTTTTCTGACACAATGGTCTAAATGCAGAGAATTTAATGTATTTGTTTTATTTGTGCTGGTTGATACTGATTTATAAAAAGTAAAATTTGCCCCCTCCATTTTCATAAATCTGTCTTTAAGAAATACAGATTTCTGTAAGTATATATTTGTTCACTTTTAGGTCTACTGTTCTGAAGTTGTAAAAGTGAAATTTGTTATGTCTTGCAGGCAGATATATCATCTGCCTGTTGAAAGGTAAATATTCTTAAAGTGCTTGTGGTAAGACTTTGTCTTATTGTCCTTTAAGTTTCAAATGCAGTGCTTTGTACCATACATTTAGGGTCTTTAAATTACCATATTCTTAGATTAAAGAAATATGAAGATGAATCAAAGCTGCTTACTACCTTGGAGCTCCAAAATAAGTCTGCTGAACTGAGTAAGGCTTGTAGAAAGGCAGAAAATGAGCTAGGCAGTGAGACAGAGTGGAAATTTTCCAGAGTAGAAATCCATTCCAATTTAGGTAAAAAGTACATCTTTGAATTAAGTCTGTAGCTTGTGAACATGGCTGTTTAGTCTGACTGCCTGTTCGAGCTGTTATAAATTATCAAATCGGCAGCCAAATTTATAGAAAAAATTTAACAAAGATTTATTAGATCGATAACAAAAAATAGAATTTCGAAAAACCACCACAGCCAAGACAGCGTCAGCCCCGGGTGCAGGCGCTGGGTGAACCAGGGTTTGACTGACAAAGTGAGAGCGTTTCCCCAGGGGTTCACCCTGAGTGCTTCAAGCTTATATACAGTTTATTCTGCCTGAGGCAGGGATGACCGCACGTTTCTTTGTGTCTCTTCACATGTAGAACTGGATCCATACATGTGCAGGAACAGACAAAGGCGAGTCCAGAGATCCAGATGAACGTCTGAGCATCCAGGCAGAGTCTGTATTCGTATGTAGTAGAGTGATACCAGTTCCTGAGCATATCAGATATAATCATCTCAGGTGCAGATCTTGTGAGTAGATGGGACATTCCAGCCATCACCGCTCCGGAAAGTTTAGATGCAATCTACCCAGGTGCAGCTGCCAGGGAAGTCAACAATCATGGCCCAGGACGGTCCCATTTATACGTTAACAGACCTGATATTATCTTAATGTTGTCCGGGAACTAGTTGAATAGAAATAAGACTCTGCTCCCAGCCAGAGTGGTCAAAAGACATAACCTTGGAGTTTCACAATATTTTATACACATATATATATAGCATGAATTATCTCTACCATATACTACAGAGCAAAAAAAACCTATGTTCAAAGAAACTGCTTCAGCCAAAGGACAGAGATAAGGAGAGACAGACAGAGAAGCTGCAGGAGGCAGGGCAGGGTGACCCAGGAGTTCTTTCTGTACTTTCTGATAAAAAAACTAGCTGCAAGTGTAACGCAAAATCAGTAAAATGAATATTTATGAACCTGTTGTGAAATTCCATGCATATGGATTAATATGGAAGATAAAAAGAGATCTGGAGTTCCCAGAGGTACGCATGTCCTTTTAAGGGGAGCGATCCCCACATGCGTCCAGTCCTGTAATAAACATACCGGCTTTACAACTTTCACAAAAGTTGTGGAGTTTGTTTCCTTTTCCACAATTCAGCAGTAATAAAAAAGATTTTCTACTGTTTTCTGGAAATGGACTGTCTCTAGTACTTGGGGAAATTATTTTACAGTACCTGTACCTGTGAGGAATGCTTAAATTTATTTTTACTCATTTGACTCCCTTTTTTTTGGTGGTCATTGGTACTGGCAACAGCCAAAGGGCAGTGCTGTGCAGAGCTCCAATAGTAAGTCCATCCATGCATGAATTCTCATGGAAGTAATTTTGGTTTCCAGCTAAGACCATTAGCACTGCAGGTGCCAGGAGTGACTTCTGTAGCTTGTAGCAGAGATAAAACCCTCCCACCAAGGTTTCTGTAGACCCTCCCTTTGCTGGATGCGGAATGTTGCTGGCAGGGGTTATCTTTAAATACTGCTTTGATATCCTGTGGTTTCTCAGGATGTGCTCCTTAGCCCCCAGAGTAAGAGATCTGCCTTCAGGACTGTTTTCCTGCTGTGCAGCACATGGCCCTAGATCTCATCTGACAGATGAGAAATGTAATTGGATGTCTCTGTATACATTGAGGGCATCTATAGAGAAGTGTTCAAAAGTGAACTGCTAATGCTTGTCTAGAACTAGGCAAGATGAGACCTGTGAGAATTCCACACCAAACATGACCTTGGCACTGAGTACTTGCAAAAATACCAGTATTGTGAATGTGCACATAGAAAAAATTTGGAAGTTAATAATAACTGGTTTCCTTTTTCAGCATATCCATGACATACTTTCAGCAGTTCAGATTTTTTTTTCTGGAACAATGCAGATGCATCAATACTTGGAGATTACTCCATTCTTACAGTCCATGGTTTATTTGAAGTTGTAATTGTGGAAAACATAAAAGGGTCTGAATTTTATTTAAGATAAATGATTAGTTTCTCTTCAGATATAGATTTGCTAATGTCTTTCTTAATCATTTTCTCAAGTCTATATTTATATTAAGTCATAACTTACCTTTACAGTTTCTGAACTTAATCCAACAAGTTTTGAGAACTGGGTAATTCAAAAGAGTAAATGTTTTATACTGCCAGCTAAATATGAAAAATGATTTCTGTTCCACTAATTTTACATTACATGTGCTATAGAAGGGATGACTAAAGTAAGGTGTGACAAAGAAGTGCAACTCAAAGACCTGTCAGAAACTCTGGTAAATGTTCATTTTATTAATCTCATGGCTTGCTCTTCATATGACATTCTTCTTACTTTTTAAGTATCTTAAATGCCATAAATAAACACAGTCTAGTCTACCTTAACATTTCTCCTAAACTTTCTCACACACAATTTGAGTGTTTTCTTTGAAGAACTTGTTCACTTGTTCATTGCAACTGTTTTTCTTGTCTCTTATGTTTCAGTTTTCCTTGTCAAGGTTTTCAAGGTTTTTGGTTATTTCCGTCTTCATTCATGCCCATTCAAATGCCTCTCTCTCTGGTGTCCTGGTTTAGGGCAAATTTGGGAGAAAACCTCCAAAGAGGGCCCCTCCAGAAAGCAAACCCACATGGCCCCTTCCCCCAACCAGTTCGGGAAGGGTTCCTCAGAGAGAAGTGGAAAGAACCTGTTTATTTAACAGGTACAGCACCTCCCCCCCTCCCC
>NW_005054888.1:30471-30910 GCF_000277835.1 Geospiza fortis
AGAAAGTCTCTGTCTTGGGGGTGGTTGCTCTGTTATCAGTCCCTCCGGCGCTGGGGCAGCTGCTGCAGGCCACAGGGGGCAAACTCTCGGTGTTCCCAGGTCCCAGTCCGGAGCAGGTTCAAGTTGGTCCAAAAAAAAGGAAAGGAGAAACAGTCCGGGAAGAAATTTGGACTGTTTAGCTAAACTAGCTAATGAGCAGAAGCAAGAGCAAGCAGAAGCAAGAGCAAGCAGAAGCAAAGCAGAAGCAAAAGCGAGAGAGCAAAGCGAAAAGCAAAAGCAAAAAAGCAAAACCAGCACTATGTACTGCCCCATCTCTGTGTCCCACCAGCTGTGGGGGAGAAGCTGATAAGAAAACCTAAACAAAACTTTCACTCTTCAGAGCCAGTCTTAAAGGCACAGAACATAATATCCAGCATAAACAGAACACATGAATGGGGAT
>NW_005054888.1:37716-40433 GCF_000277835.1 Geospiza fortis
GGGGGGGGCATTCGTGAGTTTTCAATGTTTGCCTTCCAAAGGAACCATTACATATGCTGAAACCCTGCTTCCCAGGAAGTGTCCCAACATCACTGCTGATGGGAAGTAGAGACTGTCTTTATCTGTTGTGCGTGCAGATCTCCACTTATTTCCTTCTTTTGCTGTAATAAACTCCCTTATCTCATTCTGCTGTTTGTGCTCCATCTTATTCTCCTTATTCTCTCCCCTATGTGGGAAATTCAGTGATTGAGCGACTGAGTGGGGACCTGGCACCCAGCCAGGGTCAATATGCTACGCCATCTGTTACAACACACCTCTGTTTTAGCCTGGAGACCCCTAGGATGTCCCCATAGAGCCCCTGTAAGATTCCGTGACATCAGGGCTCCTCATCAGCCTATAGACACCAAAGATGTCCAGACTGATATCCTGTTACAGCCTGTGAGCTTGGTCTGCTTTGGTAGATGGGAGAGCCCTGGAATATCCCCATGGAGTCTCTGGGATTGCCCATGACCTCGGTGTTCTTTAGGAGCACAGAGATCACTGGGAGGTCTTTCTGGAAGCCCAGTGAGTGCCTGAGCTAAATGGACTCCGTGGCACGTAGAGACCCCTCTGTTGTCCCCATGAAGCCCCTGTGAGTGCCTGTGAGCTCAGAAGTCTTTGGAGGATTTGGAGCCCTGGGATGCCATGGGATGTCAGCATGGGGGGCTGTGATCAGGTGTGATCTCCTGGCTTGTGGTGGTGGATTGCCCTTGCCTCCCCTTTTTCAGCCCCACCATGATCTGAGAAATGCTGGTTAGGCCTCAGCCTTGACAAACTGCAGCTTGGCTGAGCTATTCTGGAGCTTTTCAGAAACACTTTGTGCTCCCAGCAAGGGGTTCTGTTGTGGATGCAACAGCCTGGTCAAAGAGCGAGAAAACGGGCTTCGTTTTCTCATAGTGGACTTGTGAAACTTTTTAGGGAGTTGTAGAAAAAGGATGATAACTTGTTAGCATAAACAACCTGCAAGTGGTGTTTTCCTACTCTGTTTTTCTGTTCTTCTCAAGGACTTTTTGTGAGAAAGATGTTTTTGTTAATTAACCAATCAAGTAGAATGTGTCGAACCTATCTATAAAAAGAAGAGAATTTTTGTATTAAAGCTGCTGTTCTGCAAACCAGCCTTCTAGTGAATCTGTGTCATTTCTTGCTCAACGGTGACATACTGTCTACTGTGTTCCTTTTTTTTTTTTTTAACAGCCTTGGAAACATTGTTTTTGCCTGAATGGTAAACATTGTGTGCAGGTGTGCATGTCCTCCCTAGAATGTGACAGGGGGGCTGCTATCCTGGAATCTTAAGTGCTTTAGAATTGTAAGTTGTGCCTGTAAGTAAAATTCCTCCATTTGTGCATCCATTAGCCTTGTTCTTCCTTGGAGAACTTATCATACTCAGATGATCTGTGTAGGCTGTAGACTGCAGTGGTGGACTTCAAGGCTTCCAGCAGAAGAGAGATTCTGTCCACATTTTGGATTTTCCTTCGTCTGAACCTTCAAGGTCCAAGGCTCCAAGCAGTTTGAAGAGCTCCAAATTAAGACATGAACATGTGTTTGTTTTTTCATCACCTCAGTCACCACTGATGGTTTAGTAAAGTTATCCTGTGCATTAGATTTAATTGACTAGTGAAGCATGTGCTAAAAATACATCCAGTATCTCCTTGATTACCTTCCCAGAAGGGTTTGACTGAAGAACAAGTTCTGAAGACAAATATTTGGTATACTAGAAGTAGAATTTAGGAGTTGATTGCAGAGCACTGCATGCAGAAATGGTTAAGAAGGATCAATCCTTTTCTGTCCCCTCTATGCTTGTTCTCATTTGAAATATTAAACATTCTGCAGGTTGGTTTTGTTAGGGTTGGGGGATTTTTGGGGGGGCGGGGTGGTGGTGGGGAGGATGTGGGTATGGGTTTTATTTACAGAATAGTGTACAAAAAACTTGTGCCCCAATCCAGCAGTATGAAGCAATGCAGGTGTAAAAGAAAGTGACAGAAATGTAGGATAATATGAATCTGAAAATGCTTCGGTATTTACCCAGGTGTTTCACTCCAGCAAGGTGATTGTCCTTCACAGAAATGTAGTGGCAGGCTCATAGCATATTAGAAGTGATGACCTTTTTCTGTCCCAAATCGACCAGCAAAATATTTTGGCTCTTGATTTAAACCCCTGAGCCAGCCATGTTTCAGGCTGCAGAAGCTGCAGCTGGTGTGGCAGAGGTGGGATATAGCCCTGCCCACTGGTCCCAACTTGGTACCCACAGGGGGGGTCCCCTGTGTCGCCCTGCCAGGGCTGGGCCTGCCTGCTTCCACCCCTGATAGCCTCAGGGAAACAGCACATTACTCCATCTGCTTTAAAAACAAACAAGCAAACAAAAAGCCTGCTGTAAAAATTTGCAGAAGTCTTCAAACTACTTATCAGCCCTTGCTTGGAGTTTGTTGATTGTCGTGAGTTTGCAGGAAATAAGTTTTCTGTGAATAGAGTGGCCAGAAGCCAATAAGTGTTCAGATTCTGAAATTGGCACCTGTTTTGACCATTGAAGTATTTAGATACGCCTCTGAGAACACAGGGGTTAAAAGCAGAGCTTTCCCTCGAGACTTCCTCTTTGACTTCCGTCAGAGTCAGATCTCAAGAGTTCAGATCTCTCTCCCCCGTCCAGCTGCTGCTGCTAAGCGGGGGAGGGGCAGGCCTTC